>NC_056736.1:300118323-300328323 GCF_019279795.1 Protopterus annectens | reverse complement strand
TTTGTATTTTCATCCCATGAAGGGATTCAAACAACTGTGTACCAAAAAGAAAGTAAGAGAAATAATATACTTGAACAGCGTAGCATGCACCACCAGCATATTCATAAAAACATTATCAAGGGACAAATGTTGAGACATTCCTGGCTGAACACAAGGGATATGGACTTTATGAAGACAGTGAACAACTAGTGTATGAATTTAAAAGAAGAGGTTATAATAAGTTGGAAATAAATGAACCCTCAAGAGAAGTTAAAGTTTTATGTCAGACAATCGGGAGACCATATTACTCTGAAAGCAATAATCAACAGGATAAAGATATAAACAAAGGAAAAAATAATAAGAAAACTAGATTAACATTAATACAATCCAGTGACATTGATTTAGTATGTGACGTTGTGGAAGCCAATTGGAAGATATTAACAAGTGATGAATCCATAAGATGTATTGTGGGTGATAGGCCATCTTTTTCTTTTAAAACTGAGAGAAACATAAAACAGTTATTGGGACATTGCATTTTGACAAACAACTCAGACAAACATAAGAAATTAGGCACTTTTCCATGCATGAATTGCAGTTGTTGTAAATATATTTCAAGAGAACAATGGTTTAAGGATCCAAACACAGGGAGATTATATTATTTAAAAATGCATCTTAACTGCAGAGCAAAAAATGTAGTTTATATTGCTAGCTGTCAGTTCTGTACCTCTTATTATGTCAGAAAAACAAATTGGCACCTCAAGGAAAGGATCTCAAAATACATGTGACATGTCTTAGAGATGTTTAAAAGCCACTTTACGGTGGCCAAGGATGAACACAGGATAGCAGCAGATTTCTTCAGCTCCACCAATTTCACAGCACTGACAGGAAATAATTACTTTAAAAATTAATTTATGAAGTAATTTTCTTTCTAAATACGTTTGGAATATCTGTTTCTTGAATAATATCTAAAAAAGAAAGAAAATTTCAATAATATTCCTGTCAGAAAACACTTTGGAAATTTCTCTGTCAGCTCCTCTGTTTGAAATGAGTTCCAGTAAGACAAATTCTCAAGATTCCAGCATCAAGAAAGAGCTTCAGTCTCTGATATCTACAATTCAGCAACTTACTACCAAAATGGACAAACTGGATACTAAAATTGATAACTTCATAGAAAAAACTACAAAACAAATAGATTTGTTACATCTAGACTTGCAACAACAGAAGACTCAGATTACAGGCATAGAAGAGACTGTAAATGACATGGAGAATAGAATCCAAGAAGAAGAAATCAACATTGAGTTTTTGCTGAAACAGAACACACATCTACAAACTAAACTTGATGATCTGGAAAATAGATCTAGGCGCAATAATATTAGGATTTTTGGACTGCCAGAAAATATAGAAGGTAACAATATTACTTCTTTTTTAAATACATGGCTCCCCAAAACTTTAGACTTGCCAGAAGCATTTTCTTTTGGTATTGAAAGAGCCCATAGATCCATATCTAATTTTAACTCTAACAAAAAGTATCCTAGATCAGTTATAGTTAGATTTCTATCATCCTTTGACAAAGAGATGGTACTTAAATCTGCATGGGCTAAAGCACCTGTTAAAATTAATGAGGCAACTGTGCATTTTGACAATGACTATTCTTCCTTGGTAATAACTAAAAGAAAAGTTTTTCTGCCATTAATAAGAGAGCTTAAGAAAGCACAGTTTAAAACCTACCTTCTGTTTCCTGCCAAACTAAAAATCTTTCTACCTGATGGCCCTAGAATTTTTGAAGACTTAGACTATGCATTGCTGTATATCAAAAAAAATAAGATTTTGGATAAAATAGAGGAAATGGAATGGGCTAGTCCTTCATTAAAGAGGTTGTCAACAGAAGCTTCTTGGAAGACTTCAGAGAAGAAAAAAAGACTAAAAAACAAATGACTTGTTCTATGCTTTTTCTTTTTTCTCTCTCTCTCGTTTTTCTTCACTATTAATCTCTTTAAATACAGTTACTGCATCTCCAGAAAGCCACAAATATTCTGAAAAAGATTTAATCAAAGTTATTTTTGTGTACAAAGAACTGTTTTGTTTCATAAATAGTCAAAATATCTGAGGAACAAATAACAAGCTATCAATCAACTTGTTTCTCTTTGTGATAAAGAGACCCAAGGTTAGTAATTTGATACATTTTTTTTCTCTCTTCTTGTTTTAAATAATGACATTCTTTTTAGATTATGCATTCAGTAAGGGATAGGGGAGGGCAGGGAGAGAAGTATGATGAAAATATGATAAGTGGAATAATAACTTATTAATTCTTTTTAAAAAAGTATATATGCTGTTTAAATACTGTTGCTAATTATTTTTCCATGATTCTATTGCTTATACTTGTTTACAAATAATCTGTCATGATTTAATTACTAATAATTAGAACTAAATAGTAGTAAATAATATGTTTCATATCTATCTTTATTAATATAAACAGCAAGTAATATTCCACTGTAGATACTTTTTATAGCTTCCTTTTTATCTTTTCTCTTTCTTCTCTTACTCTCTTTTTATTTTCTACTCTCTTTTTTTTTCTTTTCTCTCTCTCTCTTTTTCTTTCATATAAGTACATTTACATGCTTTTGATAATACTAATACATGTATATAATAAGATTTGTATAAAAAATTGAAATGGGGAATAAAAAATTAGTTGTATTATATATTAATAACTGGGCTTAGTTTCACTGTCATAGAGACTGTAATAACTTGTAAAATACTTCGTGAAGGTCTTACTCTGTTTAGTTTCATTTGTATTGCTAAATGAATGTCAGTCACTTGCATTTATTAAAAGTCCCGCCAGAATGTTAAGGGAGACAATTTGGGATGTGGGTTACCTCGTGAATAGTGTCCTCGAGTTGTTTTAAAAGCTTCAACACTCAGAATTCACGCAGAGAGGCTGAATGCAGTCAATTTGAACTTTGACCCCTGAATTCACACTGACACATCGCAGATTCAAGAAGAACACTCTACCAGGAAGTAGAACTGCTGCAAATGTGACTCTGCGATGGAAAATGAACTCTATAACATTTAAATGTGAGTTATTTTTTATAACTACTTACTTGTTCATGTTATAATTTATAAAATATGAAAGTTATAATGATTTTAAATGATTCAGTATCCCATAGTAAGCAAGGGTGATATTTTAGAAGGCAGAGATAGTAAAACATATATACATATGTTTTTGAAAGTTTACATGACTGCAACATATTAATGTATGTAAACATATTAATGTATGTAAATACTTATGATTTAAACATATATAATACTACAATTCATTTGACTTATCTAATTGACAAGCATAAATATCATTATGATTTTATCTTAGAAGAAGTCATGTGACATATTTTAAAGCAGCAGTTCAGATATATAAAATAAAGATGGCTTTCTTCATAATAATTTAAGTATATCTGGGAATTTACATAGCTATGCAGTATGATTTGTAACCATATTTATGTACATAAATATTTTATTTAACTGGCAATAATAAGTATGAAAAAAAAGCTTTGATACAAGTAATTTAAAGTCTTTTAGAAGCTGTTAACTGCATTTCTATGACAGAAAATAGGTATATCCTAATATATGTAATGTCTGAACCATAATAGCCTTAGTTATTGACTCTAAATGAACATAAGAACTTATTCTTACAAACTTTGAATAAATTAATATGTAGATATGCCCCCCCCTTTTTTTTTTTCCTCTCTCTCTCTCCCTCCCTCTCACTTCTTTTCTTTCTCTCTCTCTTCTCAGTTCCCAATATCAAGTTTATTTGAATGCTATTTGATTATAAATGTATTATACTAAATAGATGTACATAGCAGTATGAATTGCTTCTAAAAGTTCCTATTTGTTTATATGATGCTGATTTATCAAATGTTTAGCTTTGTCTTGCTAGATAATCTAATTGAAAGAGGTTAACTTTAGTTAATAATAACCAGTATAAAATTGATAAGGTGGCAGCTGAGGTACTGCTGCTTAGGGTAGGGGGTTAACTTGATTGGTATGTGCTACTCAAAGTTGGAGTTTTTAACTCCAGGCTGGGTGCAAGGTTTAATCCTTATATTATTTTCTTCTGTTTACTGTTGTTTGTATACAGTTCTGACATCCACAATACATTTTATAAACTCATTGTCACTACAAACAAAAACGTAGCTTATACAAAATTCCATAAGAGTCTCAATAAATACAGCTATATTTAAAGGTACATCTAAAGGAGGAGGTATAACATTACTTATTTTGTTAATTGTTATTCTGATTATAAGTTTTATATGTTTTAAAAATGCCAAATGACCTCTCTAAAAGGAATTTCTTTAAACATTAATGGACTGAATAATCCATGTAAAAGGGCAAGCTTAATGAGATACATTAATTTACATAAGGCCAACTTAGTATTCCTTCAAGAAACTCATCTCTTGAAAAAGGATATTGATAAATTAGCCACTAATAAATATACAGTATTAGTTAGTTCAGAGCACATTCAGAAAAAAAGAGGAGTGGCTATTTTATGGAATAAAAGTATGCCCATACCTAAAACTATTAAGTCTTATGAAGATGATAAAGGAATGTTTTGTATGGTTACAATACAAATTAATGGAAAGACATATACATTAATCAATGTATATTGGATACCAGGAATTGGTATTATTACAGTGAAATACCATCTTAATAAGATCATATCATTCTCTATAGGAGATATTATTTTAGCAGGTGACTTTAATTGTATCCTACATGAAAAAGATACTACTACTATAGGAAAAAGGAAAATTACATCTAATGCAAAACATTTAAAGGACTTTGTTAATTCTTATCATTTAAATGATATTAATAATCAGATAGACTCAAAATCATTACCATACACCTTTTTTCTAACAGATATAAAACTTATTCAAAAATAGATAGAGTCTTTATTTCTAACCAGATGGTAACAGAATTAATTAATTCTAAAATCATTTCGTGTCCTATATCAGATCATAATTCAATTGTCTTTGAGTTCATGATAAAAAGTACTTACAATGTTCAGATCAAAAGGATACCAGCATACTTAACTCAACTAAAAGACTATAAAGATTATATACTTTCAGAAGTGCAACATTTTTAGACATAAATAATACTCCTGAAGTCTCCATTGTTTATGTTTGGGATGCTTTAAAATCATATCTATATGGACAAAGTATCAGATGGTATAATAATAAAAAGAAATCTTGGGATAAGGAATTATTAGATATTCAAAGTAAATTAGACTCTTATAAGCATAATAATAAAGAAAATATTATGGACAAAAAGTCATTGAAGAAATAAACAAACTAAATGAGAAATACAAAGAAATTTTAACTCATAAAGTTAAAATAACTTTAGAGAAATACAAGTTTTTGTCTTACTCAATAAGTCCCAAATACTTACATAGACTTAAAAATAAAACAAAAAGGTTGAATAAGCAAAATCATATCAAATAAATTTTCTCTCTAAGGAAAAAGAAGAATGTTTCTAGTCTACCAGAAATATTAGATGAATTTAGAAATCACTTTCACAAAATTAATCATAATAACATTAACATGGAACCTAAAGATAAAATAAAGAAATTTATAACTACAAACATTAATAAAAAACTTAATAAACAACAGACTAAACTACTGGATAAAAATATTTCATATACAGAGGTTGTTACACAAATAAACAAGCTTAAATCAAACAAAGCACCAGGTAATGATGGTATTATACCAGAGATATATAAAATTCTTTCTAAAAGTACATACTCATTAATACATAAGGTTTTTATTTTGGCCCAAAATGAGTTAATAACTCCCCCATCTTGGCAATACACATTTATTTCGCCAATTTTAAAACCCAATAAAGATCCAACTAGATGCACTTCATGTCGACCTATTTCATTACTTAATGTTGATTATAAAATGTTTATGAGTATTTTTGCTGATAGATTGAAGACAATCATCCCAGGCATTATAGATATAGATCAGACAGGCTTCATTGTAAATAGAAATACTTTTGATAATATAAGGAGAAATCTAACATTAATTGATTTAGCAAATAGGAGAAAGAATGATTTAATGCTTATTAGTCTCGACATAAGTTCAGCATTTGATTCAGTAAGTTGGGACTACTTGTTTATCTTGCTGAAGTGCACAAACTTTTCAGATGCATTTGTAAATCTAATTGAACATTTATATAAAGGAGCATTGGCTTACATTAAGATAGGAACATATGCCTCACAAAAAATACCCATTTTAAAAGGTACAAAACAAGGGTGTCCACTCTCTCCATTATTATTTACTTTAATAATGGAGCCCTGGGCTAATCTGATCAGAAACAGTACTGATATAGAAGGATTTGATATAGATTAAAATACAACATCTAAAATTCAACTTTTTGCAGATGATGTTCTAATTACATCAGCAGGATCTAATTCTTCTATGCAATCCCTATTTGATAAAATGATGAATTTTAAAAATATTTCTGGTTTAATATTCAATGAAGAAAAAACTAAAATACTACCTATATATACACGAAAAAATGTTCTCATTAGTGATTTTAGTAAATATATACCCAATTCAGGTCAGATAACTTACTTAGGTATAATATTAACTAAGGATATCAAATCTATTATACATAATAATTATAATACCTGTCTTCTTAATATACAAAATCTTTTCAATACCTGGAATAATTTGTTTTTTACTATGGAAGAGAGACTTACAATTATTAAAATGATAATATTCCCCAAGATATTATACTTAATACAATCAATAATACTCCCACCTACAAAAATAATTATCAAGAAATTGAATACACTAATGTTAAATTTCTTATGGGCACCTAATAGACCTAGGATTGCATTAAAGAAACATACTAATAGCTGGTCTCAAGGGGGCATTTCTTTTCCAGACTTTAATTTATATACTATCTCTTCTATTATAAAAGTTATTACTTTGTTAATAGATCAGTCATATGTTGCAAAATGGAAAGATTACTGGGAACTAATTAGTATTCACTTCATGAAAATCTCTTTAACACATAAAAATATGATTGTAAATAACTCCATGTTATGGTTACTAAAAGAATTTTGTACTTCACGTATTACACCAAAATATATAGTTAGTTATCCATTAAACATTATTATTAGTTATTGTAATTTTATATTCATGCATCCTAAGTATAAGGAATGGAATTTTATTATATTCCCTATAATGTATACACAAGGTATGCTTTTGTCATCCACTTCTGAAAGAACTCATTTAGTCACAGAAAATGATCTAAAGTACTGGTATCAGTTGCTATCTGATAATAAAGTTAAAAATTTAGACTTCTTAAAACAAGAATTTGATCTGAGAGAAACTTGTTGGTTAGAAGTTCAGACCTTTAGACAACATCTTATTAATAAAATTGATTTAATGTCTATAACAGTTAAATAATCTATTCCAACACTGATTGATTACTTGATATTAAATTTACAACATAAAGTTTCTGATAAAGGTAAGCTTTCATACATACATAAAATTATCAGAGAAGAAACTTATTACAGTGTAGACACCTATTGAATTATTTCACTTCCATTAATGGTGAATCACCAAATCAACAAGATAAACAATATATATTGGAATTTGCCTATAAAACTACTTCTTCCATTATTTGGAGACTTTTTACTTAGAAATTTTTACATAGATCCTTTTATACACCTTTGACAATGAATAAAATCAATAATAAAGACAATCTATGTAAAAGATGTAATGTAGAAATTAATGCTGATTGGGCACATATGTTTTATGACTGTATAAAATTGAAAGAATATTGGAAGTCAATCAATGATTTTTTGCAGGCTCTTTTTACAGATAATTTCATTGTTTCTAAATCTCTTATATTATTCAACACTCCTGTTCCTCAAAGTGTTAAAAAGGTTAAGCTTCCCTTGTTATGGTCTATTCTAGCAGTGGCTAGAAAAATAATAACCAGAAATTGGATTTCAGATACTCCTCCTTCGTTTAATGAATTTAAAAATGTTATGACTGTAGTGTGCCATATGGAATTGATGATAATAAAATCAAGAACAACTAGAAAAACATCTTACTATATTATATGGGATACTTTACAAAATCTGTTAAAAAATCTTAGCTTCAGTAGCATGGTATTTTAGTTTAATTAATTGATTTGATTGTAGTGGATGTCTTTGTAAATACTTTGGTTATTTTATTGAATGTTATAACTATTTCTATTTAAATTACTTGTATAAAATTGTTATGATATTTATTTTGTATGTTAAAAACAATAAACTTGTTTTAAAAAAAAAAAGCCACTTTACAAGCACGTTATGGCTAGGATGTTACATACATTTGTTTTCCTGGTTATAGAAGTTATCAGTGAAGACCTGAGGGGAGGTTACTTAGTTTTATGTACTGAGCAAGCAGAGATGAAATGGCTTGGAAATTTACAAGCAAACATCCCCAGGCCAGAACACTTGTATGCCACTAAACCAGCCCTGAGAGGGTGTCATGTCAAAAACTATACATGATTGGTTGATTCTTATATATATATATATATATATATATATATATATATATATATTTATAGAGTTAAACAAAAATGGTGTTTTATGGATCTGAGGAAGGACTTGCAGTTGCTCCGAAAACACTTATCCTTGTTGTTTTACCTAATTTTGGAGTGATTAAAGTTTTACCACATTTTAAGTACTTGAAGTTTTTTATGCTCAGTGCCATGTTGGAGGAACTGTACAATCATTATATATATATATATATATATATATATATATATATATATATATATATATATACACACACACACACACACACACACACACACACACACACACACACACACACACACACACACACACACGCACACACTCACGCACACACATACACATATGCACTTTATTCAAAAGTTTTATATACATTTTGTACCAATTGATTGTAGGCTCATAGGTTCATAGGAGGTTACTAGGCTAATGGCCCTTACAAGCCTAACCATGTTATACCCGAGCTACTCTTACAAGCCTGGCCATGTTATACCCAAGTGACCCTAATCGACCTTGGTTAGTTGGCCATTATTCACAGAATGAGTCTATGATCAGCATCAACTACCCCTGTCCATGAGTGGCATGGGTGCCACTCTGGGGCAAATTTGCAGTCACCCTCTCCAGTTGTCCAGGTTGTGCTTGAATAGGACAATGAGGAACTCTGCTATATGTGAACTGTGAATCTATTCTAGAAAAGCGGCAGTCTCTGGGAGATATAGGTTCATAGGCTCATAGGATGTTACTAGGCTATTGTCCTGAGGGTCTTTACAAGCCTAGCCATTAAATCCCAATGTAATACTGAATGAGAGATATTGTGTATGCCCGAGGTTCTTCTACCAAGGACTACACATGTCCAGGAGAGAAGCCAGGGAAATTCCTAGCAGAAATGTATGGTTTCCCATCAAGTTGTCCAGGTTGCACTTAAACAGGGTCATGGAGGTGCTCTGCTTGCTATGTATTGGAAGCCTATTCCAGAGGACTGGCAACCTCTCAAAGATGTATCTGTCTCTATAGCAGGTCCTGTTTATGTCACAGACTAGATGGAGGTCCCTGGAACGGGTGACTGTAGGCCCATTTGACTTATGGATGTGCATCATTTTCATTAGATTTGGGTCAGAGATAGCCCTATAAACCAGCCATACGTTGCCTCTAAGTAGTCTATACACTATACTGAGTACAGTGACAGCAACTTCAGTTGGTTTGCATAACACATGTGCTGGAGACCCCAAATTTTCTTAGTTAGAAATCTCTGAGGTCTCTCAAGTTGCTGCAGGTGACTGTTATGGTACATACCAAACAGAGCATTATATTCAATAATAGGCCTGATGTGGGATGAGTACAGGGGACTTATAACCTCTTTTGCTGTTGAGGTGATGCCTCTGCTAATCAGGTGAGTGATACAGAATGCCTTCCTCAACACAGTAGACAAGTGGTGGTCAAAGTTGAGGTCACAGTCAAGTCTCTCACTACTGAATGGTACATAGGGTATTATGGCTTTGCCACTAATCACTGGTTTGTGTAAGCTCCTTTTGAAGTACACTGATATCATGATATCTCTAGGGGAGTCAATGATAGCACTTAATTTGCAGTCTTCCACAAATTTGGTTAGCCACAATCCCTCCATTTTGGCCAAGATTTCTGAGAAGTATATGCCAAACAAGGGGGGGGGGGCAGCACTGACTCTTGTGAGATCCCACTGGTGCCAGGTCTGCTAATAGAGGTAAAGTCTTCCAGTTTGACTGAGTGTTGTCAATCTGTGAGCCAGTTTGCAACCCATCTAAAAACATAGGGGTTGATATTTAACTGATTAGTTTGTCAATGATGCCTGAATGTGGGATAGTGTCAAAGTCCTTGGCCAAGTCAAGATAGGCTGTGTGCATGGCTTTGCCCTTGTCTATGACTCTGGTCATGTTCTCAGAAAAGTTCACCAGTTGCTGAACTGGGATGGATCCAGGGTTTGGAGGTCACCTATATCCTTATTTATGAGAGCCATGATGATTCATTCCTTTGCATTACAGATGAGGCTAGATACACTTATGGGTCTATAGTTACCTGGGTCTGTTGCTAAGCCACCCTTGTAGAAGGGGATAACAGTCACTGTTTTCCATTCAGTAGAGACAAAGCCAGTACTCAGGATGTGGTTGAATATAATGCCTAATGGAGTAGCTAGCTCTTGTTTTAGAACATTAAGAATGCAGAATGCCATTTGGCCCTATGGAGGCTGTGTTCTTAGCCTTGGATAGACCATTGATTTCTTGCTCTTTGGAGATGCTGGGAGGAGGAGATGATGAAGACACAGTTTGTGGTATACCTGGGGGCATACCTCTCAACTGTACAAATTTTCACAGAATATCCAGATTTATGCCTTATATTTCTGGTCCATTTTACATAAGTTTGTGGTTTTATGGCACATTGCTGGCAAATCATGAAAGAGTGAAGTTAAAAAATAATGACAGTAATTTGAGTTTCAGACTTCATACCATTCAGAAAGTTCATGCTAATGTAAAAGCTGTTATTCTATCAACTTTCTAACTTTGTAAGAGCAATATTTAAAAATTGCCCCTATTTGTGGGCCTTTGTCCCATTTTTATTTATGGCTTTGTCCAGAGTTCTTGCTCTAAGAGGTTGAGAGGTATGCTTGGGGGATGGGGGGGGGTGAAATTTTCACCAAACCTGTATGCTAGCAGGTTTGCAATTTCCCCAAGGTCAGTGTGTGTGTGATGCCATCCACAATTAGTTCAGCCCACATCTGAGTTCTACCTTTTAGGTTGCTGATGTAGCTGAAGAAAGCCTTATGGTTATCCTTGGCTATGGCTTTTTCCTCATAGCTGCTCTTTGAGGATTTTGTGAGTTGTCGTATTTGCTTGTTTAGGCTGAGGGGGTGCTCTTCCAGTTCTGGGATGTCACTTTTATATTTTTAGACAGCAGCTTCTTTTACTTATTGGATAATTTATTAATGTTAGACGTCCATTAGGATTTCTTTTTCTTGAGGATCTTGCCTTAATCCTATTCGACATGGCTGTCTATACATTTGTGTAGATGTTTATACAGGGTATCAGTATTTACTTTGGTATAGCTGTTAATGCCATCTGTGGAAACTGGAGCTTAGAAGTCAATTATGCCTTCTCTTAGGAGAGTAGAGTTAGCTTTGGTGAAGTTTTTTAGCCTCCTTTGGGGAATTCTGGTACCATTGTTACTTCAAAAATGACTGATTTATGGTCGGATTTAACCAGTGTGGGCTCTACATTTGAGAACTTGCATCAGTCTCTTATAGTGGGGAGGACCAGGTCTAGAATGAGGGGGCCCCTTTTGGGGTGGTGTGCTATTTGTTCCAGGTTATTTGAGTTAACAAAGTCCAGGAATATTTGTGTGACTGAGTTTGGGCTCATATAAGTTTCCCAATTAATGGATGGATAGTTGAATTCACCCATGACTAGGGTGTTAGGTTGTACCTTATTTGTCCCAAATAGGTCTAAATAAGTTATGTGGACATGTTTTTTTCATGAAAGGGGACCTGTAACTGACAAAGACCTGAAGAGAGGCCTTATCTATGGTAACCCCCCCCCCCCTTACCCATGGTAATTTGGACTTGGGGGTAGCTTCACAGAGTTCTCTTGTCTAACCAGTCTAGAGGTGTAATTATCTTTAATGAAGATAGATACTCCACCTCCTTTGGTTATCACGCCTTCAATTTGCAGTCTGAAAGTGTGGGAGGCATTGTAGCCTTGCAAGGCCAGATTATGTTCTGTGGTCTTGAGCCAGGTTTCTGTGACTGTACAGACACTGGCATCTTCAAGTGAGAGGAGTGCTTCCAGAGAGTGCAATTTCTGATTTAAACTCGTAGGGTTTAGCAGCATGACCCTTAGTTTCTTTGTGTTTGATATTTTCACATCAGGAATTTTCTTGTTGTGACCTTGCCTAAAAAAGGCATTATGGGGAAGACAAGTGCCTTAGCCAGTTACCAAAAGCCTAGAGGTGCCTGGTGAAGACCATCTCTGACAAAGCAGTGTGGTCTATCCACCACATCATCCCAGGCAGACAGGAACTGGATCCCCTTAGAATGACACCAGAAACTAAGCCAATTATTGAAGTCAATCATTTTCTGTTTATATTGTGGTATCATTCTAGGCAAGGGTAAAATGCTACTCAAAGCTATATCTGTCTCTCCAGCATGCTTTGTTAATGTCACAGGCTAGGTTCAGATCCCTGGATCGAAAGACTCTTGTCCCATTTGATTTGTGGATGTGTAGCATTTCCATTAGGGCAGGGTCAGAGACTGCCCTGTAGGCTAGACAAAGTCATGTAAGTCATACCTCTGAACTGCCCAGATTTTCACAGAATGTCCAGATTTTTGGCTTATATATTTGTTCTGTTCCTCAAAAAATGTGTGGTTTTCTCGCAAATCACTGGGATGATTTGAGGATTGAAGTCACTAAATAATGGCATATACCTGAATTTCAGACTTCAAATCCTTCAGAAAATGTATGTTAAAAAACACCATGTTACTCTAGCAACTTTCTAAGTTTATAAGAGCAATATTTAAAATATGTCCCTAGTTTTGGGCCTTTGTCCCCCCATTTTGTTGGGCTTTGTCCAGATTTTGCACACTAAGAGGTTGAGAGGCATGATGTAAGTCATGGTTTGTAGGCCCTGAATTCCCCTAGTGAGAAATTCCTTTGGTGCCTCCAGCTGATGCAGATATCTGGTGAGGTACATGCAAAGGATGGAGTGTACTCTATTAGTGGTCAGATGAGGGTCAAGTATAGTGAAGTTATAACATCCTTAGACCTGGATGTGATGCCATTACTTACGAGAAGTGCAACATAGAAGGTTTTCCTTACCATTGTGGAAACATGGTGATCGAAGTTTGGAATGCTGTCAACCTATATTTTCCAGTCTTGCACCACCTGGTTTGAGATTGGGGTGGGGGGGTACTGTCAATATTGTAATTAGCAGGGACATCATCTTTTCCAAAGGGGATAATAATGCACTTTTTTGTATTTAGTTTTAGAATTTGGCTTTGGCACCAATAGTTTGCCTGTGTCAACCACTTTTGTAATATGTTAACATCGTTGGAGGACTCAATGGTTGTGTCCAATATACAATCATCAGTGAACTTGGTAAGCCACAGACCATCATCTTTATCCTGGACTTTTGAGAAAAAACATTACAAGCAGGAAAGGGCCCAGCACAGATGCTTGTGGTATGCTACTGGTGACCGGTCTGCTGGTAGAGGTGGAGTCCCCAACTTTGACACTGTGTGTTCTGTCAGTAACTCAGCTGGCTACCCATCTGATGACATAAGGGTTAATCCCTACCTGGGAGAGTTTCTCAATGATACCTAAGTGGGGGATTGTGTCAAAAGCCTTAGCTAGGCCAAGATAGGTTGTATGCATTGTCTTACCTTCATCCAAGTCTTTGGTGACATTCTCAAAGAAGTCTGACAGGTTTAATAAGCATGATCTACCCTTAATTAAGTCAAACTGGGTTGGGTCAAGAGTTTGAAGGTTGCATATATCCTTGTTGATAAGGTCTATGATGATTCTTTCCATGGCCTTGCAGATAAGGCTGGTTATTCTTATATGTCTGTAGTTTCCAGGGTTGATTGATGGGCCCCTTTTGTGCAAGGGAATTACTGTTGCTGTTCTCCAGTCTACTGGAACAAAGCTAGTTTGCAGCTATGGTTAAAGAGATTGACAAGTGTTTCCATGAGGTTTTGTTTTAGACTGCAAAGTAAGCAGCCTGAAATGTTATCTGGTCCCATTGAGACTGGGATTTTGACCTTGGAGAGCACAGATATGACCTGCTCTTTAGAGATACTAGGCAGAGGATTAATGTCAAGAATGCTTTGGGGCATGGCTGGTGGGGACAGGGGGTGAAGTTTGTACCAAATCTGTCAGCTAGCAGGTTGACAATATTCTCAGGTACAGTATGAGTGGTATTATCCACTACTAGTTTGGCACATAGCTGGGCATTCCCTTTTAAATTTCTGATGTAGCTAAATAATGCCTTATGGTTACCCTTAGCTAGGGATGCTATTTTAGCTTTGTAATTAGCTTTTGAAAACTTTAACATATATCTGATTTGCTTGTTCAAGCTGTGGAAAGAACTCTTTCTCAGCTGAGTCACTTTCCTCTTCTTCTTAGACATCAGTTTTTCCTCTGATATATAATCTAGTTATACTTGAGGTCCACCAGGGTGGCTTGTTTTTCTGAGAGGACCTGGTCTTGATCCAGTCAAGTACAGTTGAGTCTATGCAGTTGCTTAAGTGTTTATACAGAGCATTTGTGGACATCTCTGCATAGGAGTCATTGTTGACTGTCTTTGCAGGGGGATTGAAGTGTTTTATACCATCATTTGGAAGGCTAAAGTAAGTTTTGGAAAAATATTTTAGTTGTCTCACTCCTGTGGAGATGTCAGGTCTGATAGTTACTTCAAACGAGACTTATGTATGGTTTGACCTTACCACAGAGGGCACCACACAGGGTGGTGCAGTGACCCGTCATGTTGGAGAGTATTAAGTCCAGGATATTTGAGCCCCTTATGGGAGTGCAGACTATCTGTTCCAGGGCTTTTGTATTGACAAAGTCCAGGAACTTCTGTGCAATCATGTTTGTGCTCATGTATGTCAACCAATCAATGGAAGGATAGTTGAATTCTCCCATGACCAAGGTATTTGGCTGTATAGTGAGTGACTCCAGTAGGTCCAGGTAGGTGGTGTGCTTCTCTTGGTTCATAGTGGGGGACCAACTAACAATGATGTGGTAGGGTATTTTGCCTATAGTTAATTGGACCTGGAGTAGCTCAAGACAGTCATACTGTTTAACCAGTCTTGAGGTGTACTTAGCTTTAATGAAGATGGATAAACCTCCACCTCTGGTTCTCTCATGCTCATTTTTGAGGTCTGAATGTGTGGAAGGAGTTGTATCCTTGTATGGCTGGGCTGTTCACTGGGTCTTAAACCATGTTTCAGTGACTGCACAGACCTCAGAATCTTCCAGGGTGAGGAATGCTTCCAGGGAGTGCAGTTTCTTGTTTAGGCTCCTAGCATTAAGCAGCATAACTCTGATTTTGTCTTGAGTGGATTGTGTTGGGTTGCAAATTTTGTTGTTTTGATATAGCCTAAAAAAGACACTGTGGGGGAGACAAGAGCCTTTGCCAGTAACTGAAACCTTAGAGGAGAAAGGTGCAGACCATCTCCGGCAAAGCAGCGTCCATGTCCTCCGAGGCTGACAGATACTGGATCCCCATGGACTGACACTAGAAGCGAAGACATTTGTTGAAGTCTATCACTTTTTTGTTTGTACTGTGGAATCATCCTGGGTGAAGGTAGAATGCTGCTTAGGGCTAGGGTCATATCTGCCTGGGACACATAATCTGAGAGTTCAGTCATGTCTGTCTTCATATAGTCCAGAGAGGTCCATCTCAAGTCATTCACCCCAACATGAACTATTACAGAGTCATAATGGTACTTGCTGTTGAGTGACTTGAGTGCATGTGTGATTTGATGGATTCTGGCACCTGACAGGCACCTGACTATGACCTTCTCCTTATCCAGCCTGGTGAGGGTGGCATCTGTGTGTCTTACTATTGAGTCACCTATGACCAAGACATTAAGTCTTGAGGTGTTTTGCCTTAGGGGCTTATTTGCTGAGGCACTATTATGTGTCTTATTATGTGTCGTCATTTCTATTCGCTTTGCAGTGTGTGCAAATAGTTTGCACTTGGAAGATCTCTGATCTTTTAGTAAGTTCCTAGACAGTACCTTTGCATATGTGGGTTTATGTGTCCATGATCTTATCTTGTGTGAGAGGCAAAGTGTATGTGCTGACAACCTGCTTAACATCTGGATTGTTGTTAAGTGATTTCATAGTGTAGTTACATCTCTCACATACAGCATTTGTTTGTTTTATGAGTAAGTGATTCCAGTATACATAAGGCAATTACTAGAATGCCTCAAGATGTCAATGTCAATCAGGCTGGCCAGAGAAGTGGTGGGAAAGTGACCATCCATAATAGCAAGTTTATACCATAAGTACTACTAGGGAGTTGGATAAGTAGACCATTTTTTGCTCTAGGATTAACTATGGGGCTTTTTCTGTGGATGGTTAGGGATAAGAAACTGTGCAAATGTTGCTCATTGTGCAGCTGAGTTGCCTGCAATGCAGTAGGGAAGCTTGAGATGGTACCACTGACAGACGTCTAGGGAAAAATTGTGTTTCGAGGCATTTCTGTTTATACAGGGTCTTGTTAAACCCCATTGCACTGTGCGCAGGAATGTGCAAATGCAAAGCTTAAATACAAGTGAAATTACACACTTTTAGGCTAATATACCAATAGGAAAGCACACAATGAACCTTCCTCCAGCAATCCCCAGTTCAGACAAGACTGGCTCAACACTTTTCTTCCAAAAGGGTGCTGGGGAATCCCTCTTAATGTAAGATGGCTGGTTTAGTGCTCAAGTGTAAAAAAAACAGGCTAGATTCAGTAGATATGAATCTACTCTATGCTATCTAGACTAAAGAACAGCAAAAACAAGTGCAGAAAATAATGTAGTCACAGCAGTAAAAAGCAAAATAAAGCAGTAATCAGACACAATGTAGTTTAAAAAGTGCAATGGAAACACAAGCTATACTTATTTTCTTGATTTTTGTCTTGGATGCCTTGGATTAAACCAGAATCACTCTGAACCTTTGGCAAAAGATGCCAAATGTAAACCCACTCAAACACGAGTCTTAAATACAGGTGAAATTAAATACTTTTAAGCTAACGGATCTTCCTCCAGCAATCCCCAGCTCAGACAAGATTTATAGTCTGAAGTAGTTGATTAGTGGCTTTCAGATATTTAAAGGGTATATACTGAAGTTTTTTAAGTTTTTATGAAGTCCTTGGGATTGGAGGATGACAGCAACAAGTTTATTTGTCATTAAAGGCTTTATCCCATGACAGCCATTGTTTCTGCATTTTTTTTAGTTTGCTCCTAAATTAGCTCCTAACATATCTTGTGTATCTGTTACTGCTTTGTTTTGCTGTACAATGAAATATAGGTACTTAGTTGTTATTAATAAGAAAGCCTTGAGATGTTTATTTTCATAAAATGTTTTATTTTATTATTTGAACCATTATCTGCTGGGCTGGTATTATTGTCTATGTTCTGCTTCATGGATTCAATGCACTATGTAGACAGCAAGAATAATACATGACTGTATAGTCACTTATTTATATTAAATCTAATTGACTGAGAAACTCCTAACTATGGAACATTTCCACTGTGAGTGGATGAGTGAGAATCTCCTAAGCCTCTGTTCCCTAAACCACAGAAAATAACCTCTGGAAAACATTTCCTGTGTTTGTTTGTTTTTTTTGTTTTTTTCTTGGGGGGGGGGGGCAAAACTCCATTCTCACAATGCAAAGGGAAAAGGTGCAAATTCCTAGAAATGGCACTTAGTGCATGCATGATTCTCTGACACTGTTTTTTAATGAAATGCCAGAATTGTAGGGGAAAGAAAACATGGGATGTCAAGTTCCTTTTAACAAAAACAGTAATGTCAAGGTCATTTCCTTGGCTTTGCAGATGTAAAGTTCAATCGCTGAGGAGCACAGACAGAATCAACTTCAAGAATGTGTGCCCAAGGTCAAGCCATATGAGACTAATAATAGACCCTGGGCTTCTTGAAGGGATGAAATAAATAAAGGTGGGATACCAGCCTTATGTTAGCTACATCAGACCAAGCAGACGTTCATCTTCTTCTCTTGGTTATTTATATTCTGATATATTATCTAAACCCACTATAATGTTATAAATATAACTTTTAGATGCTGTTTGCCTAACAAAAGCATTTTCTTTTGGCATATATAACTTTAAACATAAGATACTTCAGAGCAGTTTTTTTTGCTCCATTGAAAAATCATAATGCTTACCAACTGATTTAATCTGATTGCTGTAGACATTTATATCGTTGAAGCTATGTAGGCAATTTAAATGTTAACAAAAATAAAACATGGCAGAAAGAAACTTTCAATGACATGGTTATAGAGCCGAAATGGATGCAACATAATTATAAGCAATAACACTATCAGATCTTGTTTAATACACTGCAGTGGTTGTTTATACGCAGCTAAAATAATGCAGCTTCAAAATAATACTGATGATGCCAATAATTTACTAGCATGTTAGGCACATTAAAACACTTTGTTCTTGAATCTCCATAAATATTAAACTACTGAAATGCAATTTGTGTAGCCACCCTCAAAAAATAATTTGTATATGAGGCAAGTAGGCACACTGTCAGAAATAGTACAGAGTGTGACGACCTCACGTAATCCCGGGGCAGTAATAAGGAACCTCAATCTTCACCACTGTCTGTTACTAAGGGTGCATTACTGAAAGCAGAGCTATAAATACACAACTTACCCTAAGAGTACACCAGGAACAGGCTCCAAACCTGGGACTGGACTATATGCTTCACTCCAGGTCCCCAAATGAGTCTTCACACTAACTACTGCAGAGCACTGTGTCCCAGTTTTAGGTATCTGACACACTCGCTCTTAAATATTTTGATATTCACACATGCAAACACTGTTGGGAAAGACTGGCACAGATTTACCTGCTATGTCCTCTTTTCAAAATTACAAGGTAATGGCTGCCACCAGTCAAATACCACAATACCCTTCAAAAGTGGTGTTCAATTATATTGGGCAAAATGCATATTGATATAAATGGCAGCATGTAATACAAGCAGCAAGGCTTTACTGAGTGGCCCTGGTGTTATCACAATAAGCATAAACACTCTCAGGTTACTTAAAGTACTTTCTAAATAACCAGCCACAATAAAATGTAGCAAAATATTTAATAAATAAAAGTATTTAAAACATACAGACACTGAATAATTGATTCCAATAAACTTCAAAGTTTCACACACAGGAATTATGAAAATAACACTATAAGATAGATTTCACACAGTTTGTAGAAAAACACTAACTATCTAACTATAGTTCCCTAACTATCTAAAGATTAATTGTCCCTGTCTAATCTAATTATCTCAGCAAGGCAAGATGATACTCTTACTTCTGCCTGGCAAGATAAGAATTTATGTCCAGTCTTCAGGCTGTTGTCTGACCCTCAGGGACTGGTATAACAACTCCTACTATTATTGCTGAACAGCTCTGGAAGACTCTGAGTGGTAACTACAAATCTGGAAACAACAACTGACTAACTACAGCAACTACTGAAGTAATGATCTTTGACACAGAACCTGCTTTTATAGCACTTTGCTTTTTAAAAAGTCACAAAAAGCTGTTATGAGAATTCTACTCTCTCAAACCAGACTTAAAAAAATAAACAAAATAACTGCTGTGGAGATTCTGTTCCTTTCAGCTCTGGCACATGATGGCATCATACCAAGGTCAGCTGACTGGCATAACATACATTTAGAATTCCTTTTTAAATAAAAACAACATGTACATTTGGTCAGCCAGAAGAACACTGTTTGATTCAAACATTGTATATAAATCAAAGCAACAATCAAAACGCATAAACTTATTTACAAAATTATAGCTAGTTATGCTGACATATATAACACAGAGTAATTTATCATTATTTACAAGTATTTACAAAACTTCAGACAGTCATGCTAACACATTTAATATCTAATATCCTTACACAGGGTATTTCACCAAATAAGGGCAATGCATTAATGAAATATTAAAAATGTTATAGTCGATCATAAGGAATAGCAAGAAGGAGTACATGTACTAAATGTATACTGAGCAATAACAACCATTGCTTTTTCAGGAAGTGAAGCTGTAAATTCTTGTTTAAGATGGAATGGAACTTTTAAATTTCATTATCTGAAAATTAATAACCAACATTAATTATCACCAGTGCATTCAGCATAACAAAAGCTTGTTAGAATATTAACAGTGCAGGTATTTCTTTCTCCCGTACTATTTATTTCTCTTGCATGCTCTGTGTATCATAGCTCACTTACATACTGGTAATAATGGTTACAGTATTTAACAAAAGAGAAAATAAAGATGCTATTCTACTTTACTAAGAATGTCTTAAGGAAGTAAAGCAGTCCTTGTGCTGGACCTGGGACAAAATACATTATCTGTCCATGAAGAAAGAGACAAGTAGCTTCCATACAGGCTTGGCAATTTTCGCTTCATTTTGTATCACGTGAAAGAAGTGAGGGGGAAGCCACCTGGTGGAAATTTTGTTAAAGGAAAATGATGTGGAAAACCATGAACCAAGGGATTTGTGGTATGAAATACAATATGTATTCAAAAGTCATAGTCACTTATGGCTGCGGAATCTCTTCCATTTTTTGACTGTTTTACTAGGATAACAGATGTGTAATAGAGATAAGTATATTGGTACTTAATCAGGTCAGGGCAGTTTTACCCACTGTGGTGAATCTACATGTGTAAATTGTACCCAGAGTTGGTCAACTGGTTTGACCAATTTGTGTGCGATTACTGCTACTAACATCACAATTGTTTGAAAAAAAGTGTTTCTTATTTTTGTATAAGTCATCAGTATTGTACCTCTTCAAGGTGCAGATCACTCAGGTGTAAAACCTTTAGTGAGGATGCACAACTGATACACACTTCATCTGCTTGTTCCCATATGTGCATAGACATTTACACAGCACCAATGATGCCACTGGAAGTACATCACTGAATGAACAGGAAGTTCTTCTTTTAAAACCATTTCTCTTGCTATTCACTTCAGTTAATGTAAAACAATATATACAAATATAAATGTATGCAGTACAGTCTAGGACATCACATACATGAAACACTTTTATTCTCTGTTTTCTTTTAACAGATGTGCTCCCTGGGTCACCTAAACAGAGCTTGCTTCTTGTGGTGGTAATTACAGTTTATAGCAACTAAAAAGAAAATGGGTAACTAATAACTGAGTAATTTATAAAGCATTTTTAAATGATGTATGCTGAATTACATTTTAACCATCTTTATTTTCAAAGTACAAGTAGATAGTACGCACATATATATATATACACAAATAGTTCAAGCACGGGTATTAACACCCTTCCAGCTTACCAATATACCAACACATTTTTTCCCGCAATAAGTGTCCAGGCTGTTCTTAAAATATCTAAACTACTGCTTGCTTTAATGTAATTTGGTAGTCTGTTCCGTGCATCAGCAGATCTCTCAGAGAGCCAATTAGTATAGTTCTAGTTCCTATAGAATCTTCTACATAGCTTGTCTGATGATGCTCTACTATTTTTCATAACCCCAAACATTCCCAGAGGTTGTTGTCTCTAAATGCCCTATATACCAGAATACAATCTACTTTAGATATCTGTAAGAGACACTGTACAAGTTCAGATATTTTAGTCTTTCATAATAACTTAAATTTTCACATCCATGGATACCCTTGATATATTTCTGCTTTTTCATGCTTGTTTTCTTGTAAGGTTTCCATATTGTTATTCCATACTCAAGCTTGGATTCTAATGTAATTAACAAAAAATAACTTCATCATTTCTGATTTTATAAATCTTTTTTATACAGCCTATAGATATATAACTATCATTAATCATTAATAGTGATACATTTTAGTATTTTTTTTGACTGCCACCAGTTCTAAGGCTAAGAGCTAGCAATACAATTCGAGTACCAAATTTAATCACAGCACTAACTTTTGTCTGTAGAACTCTTGCCCCCAAAACGAAAGTGCAAAATCACAATGGCAGACCATATACATTGTCTCATACATGTTTATAAGATGTCAAATTCTTCTCATCTTAAAACCATGAAGCCCTTGTCTTAACCTGCTCTTTGTGAGGTAGGTTTATTTCTACCTATTGTTCTCTTTACTGCCCAGAAGGAGGCATCTGCTAATACTTCGCACTTCACTTCAGTAGACTTTCCAGCAGTTTTAATTCACTACAGTCATTGCTAACCCTTTGCTGCCCACGTTAATTTGAAATACCTTCATTCATGCCACTATGCAACATTTTTAAAACTGTTACAGAAGAGATTGTTAAAGAAAGGATCAGAATGAGAGTTCTAAATAGGTATGTCTGATAAATAATCAAGTAACAGCTAGGAGTGGAAGTAACGGTGCAAGCTGCATACTTCTCATTATGCATGTTTGTTAACAAAAAACTGAAATGATGGTTTATGTGGCAGACTGGACATGTAGGTGGCAGAGTCCATTGTTAGGGTAAACATACAAGTTGGGACTGAGCAACAAAATGGACAGAGCTGGTTATCTGGTGTACTTAGCTGTCCGGTTAAATCATACCAGCCCTACAGCTGCTTTGCAAATGTGTCTTCGACATACTGATCTGATTAGCAAAACTTTGGCCAGGATGCCAAGGAAACTGCTAATAACAGGCAGAGAGGGAGAAAAGAAAGAGCAATAGAGGGAGGGTGAGAGACTTTGGTCATTATGCCTAAGTGGTAGTGCAATTGACTAGAAGACAGTCAATGAGGAAGATGCTGAAACTGAAGAATTGGTGAGTTTCAGTTTATTTTTCATAGTTACTATTATTATTATTATTACATTGTTTGCTGTATTGTGTATTATATATAAGAGCAGTATGCCATCTGAGTGAAAATAAATCATCCGTGGTACACTTACTATAGATTGTCAAGGAATTGTTCAAGGCCTCATTCAATGAATCAAAGTTCTTCAAGCCAAGCAGACTTTGCCCCCTTTGAAATTTTGCAAAGGAATATGTCTGTTTCTCAGATGGTTGCAAAACTGTGTATATACAATTTCCCATGTATGAGTTTTTTTGCTGCCCCTGCCTTCACATAAAATGCTTCATTCTCTTTTTATCAGCAGTTATTCATTGTGGAGTATAAGAATTTCAAAAAGAAATAGGTAAATAAAAATGCTGCATTTTCACCATGAATTAACATAAGGTCATGTAGTTTCGAATGAAAGGAAGCAATATTTTGTTAAAAGAATATGCTGAGTAGGTCATTAGATACAATATATTATTTTGTTAAACAAAATACAAAATAAGATACAAAATATTATTTTTTTAAACACAACAGACTTCAGTATCTTACCCCATGTCTATATTCATAAATAATTTTAAAATTTTGTTACAGTAAACGAGAGGGTGCAAAACCAACTTAATACATTTTAAATATTTGTTTGAATTGTAGTAAGGCTTTGAATTATTTTTTCCTGGACAGTAGAGTTCCTTATTGCATGATGCATGGGGCCATATTTCCCCAAACTTCTATGAGCATCAAAACTGTTTGATTAGCACATGTTGTACATTTTTCATCAGACATTTCATCAAACAAAATAAAACAAAACAGCATTTTCTGAAAGTTGGCAAAAAGAAAATTAAGTATTTATTGTATTTTGGGGGCACCAGAAACCCTATATATGGGAGATCTGTGCATGCACATATTTTTACAAATATTTCAGAAACAAATACAGTGTGGGATATAGAACAATTTCCCTTTGTGAGAATTCCCCCCAAAAAAGGCCTTGGCTTATTTGGCTGGAAGTACTACGAATGTGCCCTTGTTGAAATTTATGCATACTAGTCATCACAGTTTCACCTCATAGTTCATACTTGATACACATTCATTATCCAAACAATAATGCCCAACAGGGTGTGTATAACTGTGTAAATTACTTTTGCCAAGCGGTGTTATAAGACCTAACACCACGGGTGATTTAAGAAGGGCATTAGGGCAGCCACAGATCAGTAGATTTAAACTGAACATGGTAGAAGATATGCAGAGAGCAAGTCATTCCAAATGCAACATACAGAGCAGCCAAGTAGAGCAATTCCATTTTGAAGGACTTCTGGAGTGTGGTGAGTTGAAGAGTTAATGTCCGTTAGTGGCTGGTTCATTTACCAGTCACAGGAGTTGAACACTGGACTAGGACTTAAAGCATGTTCAAAGAGTATGTAGCATTTTAAGGTTCATTTATCTTGGACATTAATTTTTGGATCACTTATTTACATAGTTAGTTACTATATTTTTTTAGAAAGTTCTTAACACTAAATACCAATTCAGTATTTCCTCTTATTAATACTATGTCTCTCATGTTAATATGTTCATGTTACATTACCAGTAAAAAAACTTTACTTCTTTACTTTAGCTTGAAATCATAGGTTAGCTGCTTTATATGGTTCTTTATTGCACAACTGAACACACACACACACACACACACACACACACACACACACACACACACACACACACACACTCACAAACTTTATTATATATGACTCTGAACCTGAAGCAGTCCACTATGCATTTGTTGAAATGATGGAATTAAATATGTACAAATGCAGTTCTCTTTTATGCTTGTCCACTAGCAAAAAAATCCCCACTGGAATGCAAGGCTGATGCTATACCTTTTATTGGACAAAAAACAGTGTGGGAATAAAATATGGGGACCTTGTAACTAGACATTGTATCTGTGCAAAGATACATGGACACATGTTTTGTGTGTGTGTGTGTGTGTGTGTGTGTGTGTGTGTGTGTGTGTGTGTGTGTGTGTGTGTGTGTGTGTGTGTGTGTGTGAAATTTCATTGTTAGGGGGTTGTCAGGTTAAGTGACTTTGCTCAGAGTCAAACCCTAAGGCAGCCACTGGGGGACAGGTTCCTGATCTATTACCTTGCCTAAGGCCCCATTTGACCATGCTCCATCTTTGTATCTGGGTACCACTGTCTGGCTTAGTGTGTCTCTCAAAGTTACCCATTTAGCAGGTGGAGACTAAATGAATCACAATGAAAAATGTAATAAAAATTAACAAAAATGCAAACGTGCTTAATAAAATACAAAACACTGGAGGCAGACAATTATGGGGAAATATGGTTATTAGTTATTCAGGAGATGCCATTGAATGCCTTAGAGGTGGTTATGATACAAAACTTAATGATGATGATGAATGAGGCATGAGCAGGGATTGGTATAGTATAGGAAGAGAGTCACTGTACAATTAGTGTGCCTTAGACATCATACTTGATCCATCCTGTTATACTGTGATGTGTTTCTTACATGCTTATGGGTCTTATGCATTGCAGATCCCCATTATTAAATTCAGTGTTTGCTGCTTCCTAGACCCACTGACTGAACTGATACAATATATCCTGTATGCATGACTCCAGAAGGTATAGGCATGTCCCACCTCCATCCTGTGTTGTATGCTATTATCTTATATTTCTTTGACATACTATGGAATTTGAGAGTTTGTACCACAATCTGTGGAAAGAACACTCTCTGTTCACCTACTTGCTCCATAAACTTGTGTTTGTTCTAACTCCGGCATTCATGTTGTAAATGGGAAGGAGGGAGCGGCAGGATCAGATTTATTTTTATTATAGGGTAATCTTACAGATTTTGTTTGCATCTGCTCCTGTGACATATCCCCAGTATAGTGTTACAAGAAATATGCAACTTATGTTGAAAGTGTCTTTGTAGAACGCATTCAACAAATCTTCAGAAATCAAGTAGCAATCATTTTTTTTTATTTTTGTAAGGCTCAAGAAAGCTGAAAAGTAAAAGGGCCTATTTTTTAGTTACGGGCCTAAGGATAGGTCAGTATTAGATAATATCTGTTACATCTACTGGAAACTGAGCAGTGGTTTTGCTAGATATTCTTATTGTAATGATCATATGCTGCATATGGAAATTGTGGTATGGTTCAGTGTCATATACCAAAGATGGTGTGAAAAACGACAAGGTTTTGCTGGATCGTTTGGCTAGTATTGTTTTAAAGTGGGAAACGGTGAAGGAAATGGGAAAGATGAAGATGACATGGTTATGAGAGTAGGTTCCGTGTTTATATGATCTTTTGGATTTGTAGTGGTGGGTTGTAGATTTTATCTACTTGCTTAAACTATGCAAGCCATTTTTTTCTCAAGTTTTTAGAGTACTGCTGTTTGTCTTTTTTTCCTTTTCCTGTGCTCGATCATTAACATTTTTTGCCCTTTATAAAAAAAAGTGGTATATTTTTTATGCAGACAGCTTTTGTGTAATGATATCAGACAGATAGGGTCTTTGTTTAATTTCCCATATAAAAGTCAGCACCTTAGGAATGCAGCTTCCCTTCCTGTTCTGCTTCACTGCCTATACTGGAACATGAACAAGATCCTTATGTAAGAATAGAACCCACAGCCATTCTGATTCTTCACTGTAAAGGTGAGTGCACTAATGCTGAGTAACAGGGGCACATTAACCTACTGAACTACTGAAATGTTATTTCACATTGTGGATTTGTCATATGGCGTGAAAGAAATGTCAGAAGTATGCACCCAATGACCTTACTTTGGCATGGTATTAGAACAAAGTAGTACACACTATGTTATGGGTGATGGAACATAACATAAAAAGATTTGGGTAACAAGAACAAACTGATGACACTGCTACTGTACCGCGACCTTCCTCTGTAACCTTAAGCTACAGGACTTGATTCTGTGGATTGCACTTTATAAGAGCCATTGATATAACTGAATCGGCATACAGTAGGATAGTTAAAACATGTCGCACGGCATTACAACTCTTATGATGCAGGACTGCTGATCAGAACCTTTTCACAATGGAAGACAGATCTGTAACTTTAGCCATGGTAGATACAAAAGATACCAGAAACAGCAGACCCCAAGGAGTGCTGGATGTGAGGAACAGGGTATATCAAGATAGTTTATCTATAAGATAAAGAAAGTGTGGAGCTAACAGAAACAATGAAAAGGGTGGCATTTCAGGAGCATGCAGTAAAATATTACTATGCTCTACGGTGATGAACAGCTAGAAATATTACCATTAATCGGATTACCAGTTGAAAGAGAAAAAGATATGTATTTGCCTTGTTTAGAATTTCTGCAGCATTAAATGAGTAAACAGACCTGGAGAAGAAGTGTCATTAGTCAGCAAGAAGCATACGGAAAAATAAACAAAGAAGTTACCTGTTTGATAGCATAAATGCAGACAATCAGTCATTTTTTGCTTGTAAAGTCTGTATTTTCCTCTCAGTATCGAAAATTAAGTAGTAAATGCTTTAAAATGTGCTCATAATTTTAGTAGCTTATAATCTGCAGCAGGAACTCTATTTTTAAACTAGTCATTCCGCACACTATCTCAAGAATGTATTATTATCTTTTTAATCATCCGTCTGATATTTTCAGCTTATGACATTGAGAAAATTATTTTAATCTGTGTTTCATGAATGTTATCTGCTATTATAAAATGACAATGTTAAAATGCTAGAAGAAAATGTAACAAAGCGATGCTAAACTTTGTGATCAGGAATTATTTTTCACTCACTGAGATGAGAGGTCAGTGAGACAATTTATATAAAATGAATTGTAGAGAAGTGTCTTTAAATTACTTTAATAAAGGTCACAGATCAAAAGCAGTGAAAATGTGAAGAAACATTTCGTGAAAGATTAGGCTTTGCCCCAGTGTTAATCAGCCGTAATTATGTGTTATGGTCTGGACTTTATTGGACGAAGTTAAAAAGGATGATTTTGGATGCCTTTGTAGTTCTGTACTTTCAGGAGAGCTATGGAAAGTAACAAAATGTTATGCACTCCCTTGTATTCATAAATCCATATAGTGGACAGTAGATACTGTTTTACTGTGGCCTTACAGACACACACACACACACACACACACACACACACATATATATATATATATATATATATATATATATATATATATATATATATACATATATATAAATATATATATTTATATATATATATATATATATATATATATATATATATATATATATATTATACAGAGAGACTTTGTTGACTGAGTAAGTGATTAGGTTTTAGTGCTTTTTTTCTAGGGATGACCCAGGAGCATTGTATGGATGTTCATCTTGCATACAGCTGCAGTCATAACAGATGGGGTTCTCCTGCCATCAGGCGGGTCCTCGGTTGGCCGAATTCCAAAGTCTAGGTCCGGCGTCGGTTGTCATCGCTTCTTCCCTGACATCAGTGCACCAGGGGTATTAAAGAACCAGCCGACGCCATTTTCTCCAGTCTTTCTTGCCACGCGGTGCCCGAAGCAGAAGCAGTTCGCAAGTGCCAGTCAGCCAGCTCCTGAAATTACGAAAATTTTGCAACCGAAGTCTTCTTGAAAGCTAAGTACCCCGTTGGGGAAACTTTTCTTGCCTCAGACCGATGTCAGACAAAGTTAATAATTGTATTTCTTGTGGGAAGCAAATACCACATAAGGATTTTCATTCCCTCTGCATTCCTTGCTTAGGCCCAGACCACGATGTCTCGGTCTGTCGTTTTTGTGCTACATTCAACAAACGCACCATTAAGCATCGGGCGGAGTTCACCCAGCACTATTTTGGCAAAAAATTTAACTATATTATGTCGTCGGATACTCCGACTCCAGTTTTGTCTAAAAAAACGCAAAGATAAGGACCGACACATGAGGTCCGCGGCCTCTACTGACACCACGCCAAAGCTGACTGCAGGTCTGATTCTCAGCGAGGTGCCTACGCAGCCCCTGCCTACCGACGACACTTCATTGGTGGTGTCTTCTGTGCCCGAGGTCGCAGGCTCCTTGGCCCACACCCCGACTACAGATACCGAAGCCACTCTTGGTGGTGAATCTCAAAATGTAGACAGGTCTGCCTCCTCTCAAGGTGTCTTCAGACCTTCCTCTTCTTTTTCTATCAAGGCTTTCACTAAGTCTACAGCAGCCATGCATCCTAAGAGACAAGCTCCACAGGGCCCTTCTCCAGGCCCCATGCCTAAAAAACAGATGCTTAAAATGGCTGAGGATTTGATTATTCTTATCAGGGGTTCTCAACCCCCTCCGGACAAAAGGCCCAGAGTGGAGGAAGAATCCCCCTCCTCTGGCCAGGCCTCCATTATTTCAGAGCACTCTGATGAACAGGAACATTCTTACTCCCCTTTTGAAGATTCTGATGCTGAGGAGTCCATTCCCTCTGTCTCCCCCCAGAGGATTACTCATTTGGGGAAACCTTGCATACCTTAAGGGAACACTTCCACTGGGAAGGCCAAGAGTACTCAGATTCCAAGAAAAGGCTTAGGGATTTTCTCTTGCTACCTCAGCACAGGCCTCTGGCTATACCTCCTGTCTTAGACATACTAGATGATGTGTACTCGGAGGCCTGCCTTAACCCGGATTCTTTACCTCCAGCCCCACTCAAGCCTGACAGGTACTACCGGGTTCCTGACTCACACCAATTTTTATACAAAAACTATCTCACAGGGCCCCAAGGGAATTAAGGCCTCCACTGCTAAAAACCCATTACCTTCCGAGAGAGATTCCAGATACTTAGAAAGGTGGGGAAAAAAGGTATAAACCTCGGCCACCTTAACCATGAGGGCATTAAACTGCCAGTTCCATATGCTAAAGTACCAACAGTTTCTGTTATCACAGTTGAGAAGTAAAATGTCACAACCTGAACAACCAGACTTGAAGGAGTTGCAGGATTTGAAGCATAGTGCAGAACAAGTGGGTAAACATACCTTGCAATGTGGTTTTGATGCTCTAGAGGCCTCATGTAGAGCTGCTGTTACAGGATCAGTCATACGTAGACATGCATGGCTCAAGGAGCAAACCTTACCAGATCATGTCAAAGCTAAATTACTAGATGCCCCTCTACAAAAGGATGTATTATTTGGTGTTAAAGCTGAGGAGGTGTTAAAGAAAATGGAGGAAAAGGCTAAATCAATGCAAACAGTGAAATATTTTCTACAGGTGCAACCTCCACATTTCAGTAGAAATTGGCCTTCCAAAAATTGGTCCTTTCCAGCCACGGACAGACCCCAACGAGGTAGATACAGGCGGTCGAGGGGCAGAGGGCAACCTCAAGGATCGTTTAGAGGCAGACAATGGCAAGCTCCTACACAAAGAGGTGGTGAAGATAGTTTGCAGCCATTCAGAAAGCAAGCCCAATGACTTTCCCCTTTGCATGCCAAGCAAGGCTCAAATGGCAGCACCCTTAGTTGGAAAACTGGCATTATTTTCAAAAAATTGTCATATTGTCACAAAAGACAAATGGATCCTGGACATTATAAACAGAGGCTACAGATTCCATTTTCACACCCTTCCAAAAATGAGAGGCATGCCAAACCTGCCACACAATCAAAGGGCAGAGGCACAAAGACAAATTTCAGATCTCATGGACATGAAAGCTATTCAAGAGGTACCTACTCACGAACAAGGCCAAGGTTTTTATTCCAGACTATTCCTGGTACCAAGGAAGGGAAAAGATTGGAGACCTATTTTGGATCTATCCATCCTAAACACATTTTTACTCGTACCAAAATTCAAGATGCTCACATTACAGCAGCTTCTTCCCATGCTGGGCAAGGAGTCTTGGCTGGTAACATTGGACCTCAGGGAGGCATATACCTGCATGTCCCAATCAGACAAAATTGCAGAAGATACCTCAGATTTCTTGCAGGTTCAACCCATTATAAATTCTCTGCATTGCCCTTTGGCTTATCTACTGCACCCAGAGTATTCACAAAATGCCTGGCATCAGTAATTGCCTACTGCAGACTTCAAGGGATGCAAATATACCCATATTTGGATGACTGCCTGATCCAAGCGGACAGCAAGCACATACTTCTGAAACATCTGGCTTTTGTGATAATGTTGTTGAATTCTCTGGGATACACAGTCAACAAAAAAAAATCAAGGCTAATACCCTCTCAGAAAATAATTTTCTTGGGTGCCAACTTGGACACAAACACCCAGATGGCCTACCTCATGCCAGAGAAGCAAGGGCAACTAACTCAATACTTCAGAACACTAGCAAATTTCACCAGGCTGACTGCAAGGAAAATCCTGCAGGCTCTGGGATTCATGGCATCTTGCATCCTACTAATCCCATGTGCAAAGCTGCATATGAGGAAACTTCAATGGTACCTGAAAATCTATGGTCTCAACACAGCCACAGCTTGGAAACAATATAATACCACTAATTCCATGTCTTCAAAAGGAATTTCTGTGGTGGGCTCAAGCATGCCAAACAAACACAGGTCTCCCATTCTGCAAGCCTCAAGCAAATCAAGTCATCACAACAGATGCCTCGGACTACGCCTGGGGGGCGCACATGACAGATCGGTGCATTCAGGGCAAATGGTCCCAAAAAGAAAAGCACCTTCACATCAATCAAAAGGAAATGCTAGCAGTAATAAATGCTATTATAGCTTTCAAAGACCTTCTGCATCCAGGTCAACTATTGATAAGGACAGACAACACCACAGTAATGTGGTACATAAACAAACAAGGAGGAACACATTCATACCCCCTATGCAGGCTGGCCATGTCACTTTGGAACATGGCTCTGGAATTACAAATCAAACTTCAAGCACAGTACTTGCCAGGCAAGGAAAACACTCTGGCAGACAACCTAAGCAGAAATATGACAGATCCACATGAATGGAAGTTGCATCCTCAAGTTTTTACAGAGATAATTCAAGCATGGGGAAGGCCAGACATAGATCTCTTTGCCTCCCACAAAAATCACCAATTGACAAAATTCTGCTCAAGGACTTTTCATCCACAGGCCTGGAGAGTGGACGCTTTCTCTTTCAGTTGGACAACAATGACAGTTTATGCCTTTCCACCTCTTCCTCTGCTGCCCAACATTCTATTAAAAACCAGAGCAGACAGACCAAAGATGATTCTCATTGCTCCAGTCTGGCCAAGACAGCACTGGTACCCACTCCTGAGGAGCCTGACGCATTCCCCTCCATGGACCCTACCTCTAATGCCTTTTCTTCTGACTCAGCACAGCTTCAAAACTCTTCACAGTCAGCTGAAAACACTCAATCTGGCCGCATGGAAGATTCCTTAACATCACAACAGACCCTACTCTCCAAGGAGGTGCAGGATGTCATTTTGGAGGCCAGAAGGCCGTCTACTAGAAAAGCTTACTCCGCAAAATGGAAATGGTTTTGTGCCTGGAATGAGAAAAAGGGCCAGAATCCTGGAAAACTGAATTTACCTCAAATATTACAGTATCTAGCTGAGCTGCTAAGCAGTGGACTTTCATTCTCCTCCATCAAAATCCATGCCTCAGCCATTTCTGCAGAATACAACACTGATCCACCTTTATTCTCTCACCCCCTCTTAAGACAGTTCCTCAGAGTGGCTAAGAATATAAAACACCCAAGGAAGCAACCAATACCTGCTTGGGATCTCAATTTCATTCTAGAAAAGCTGACCTTGCCTCCTTTTGAGCCAGCTGCCTCAACTGATTTGCAATATTTGTCCTGGAAAACAGCTTTTCTTCTGGCTATCACCTCAGCTCATAGGATATCGGAACTACAAGCCCTCATGGCTGTGCAGCCTTTTGTCATCTTCCATCAGGACAGAGTTTCCTTATGAACCAACCCATCCTTTATGCCAAAGGTGGTATCCAGGGTAGCTTTGAATCAGGCTATACACTTACCTACCTTTTACCCTAATCCTCAAAACAAAGAGGAGAGACTACTACATTCCTTGGACATCCACAGACAGCTGCGTTATTATTTGGACAGAACAAAGCCTTTCAGAAAATCAGAACAGCTCTTTGTGTCCTAATAGCCCACTGCATACGCTTTTGTTACTCTTTTCATGGTAAAACTGTACCTGCAGGCATCAGATCTCACTCCACAAGGGCCACAGCTACCTCTGCAGCTTTCCTCAGAGGAGTTCCTACCAAAGATATTTTGGAAGCAGCCACTTGGAGTTCTGTGCATACCTTCTCCAAGCACTACCACCTACCATTATACTTCAAAACTAGAGCAGGCTTTGCCACTGCAGTCTTGCAGGGCATTCTGGCTCCTCCTAGTTCCACCTAGTGCCTACCACCCATTTCTTAGTTTTGGGATTCTACCCATCTGTTATGACTGCAGCTTTATGCACAATGAACATAGTACAGTTTTGTACCTACCATAAATGTAGATGTTCGAGTGCTAATACAGCTGCAGTCCAGGTTTCCCTCCCTCCTTCCCCTCTTGGGACAGGCCTATTGGCTAACACCTCCTCATACAACCTGATTGGGGTATTCTTTTATGGTGTATTTGCTTGCAACTACTGTATTTTGATTATATTGCATTACTTTATTACACAAATGTATGTATTGCCTTCTTTCTGGGGGCACCTGACATCTGGGGCAAGAAAAACTGAAGAAAATGGCGTTGGCTGATTCTTTTATACCCCTGGTGCACTGATGTCAGGGAAGAAGTGACGACAACCAACGCCGGACCTAGACTTTGGAATTCGGCCGACCGAGGACCCGCCTGACGGCAGGTGAACCCCATCTGTTATGGCTGCAGCTGTATTAGCACTCGAACATCTACATTTATGGTAGGTACAAAACTGTACTTTAAGTGATTTCATCAGTGTCACAATCTAATCGCATGATGATTGATGAACTCAAATCCATAAATACAGAATGAAAGATATTAGCAGCTCATAGCACGGTTTAATAAAAGCACCCAAGTCAGAGGTGCTCAAGAATCATAGTGCCAGAGACTCAGGTGTCTTGTAGCTTGTACCGTCAGCTGCTCCCACTCAAACTCATCTACAGGTTTGAATGAGGTGCAAAGGCTGCAGTGAGAGAGAGTGGTACTGCAGCATTTCACAAGAAGACAGTAGCCAAGTTGGGGCAAGGTTAATTCAGCAGCCATGGGGAGGTGGCAGTGCAAGTTATAGTTTTAGGCAGCTATTGGGAGGAGGATTTTGATTCAGGAAGGATAGAGTTTTAGGTTTAGATAGCATGAAACAAAGCTGGATCATGGTCAATTGGGACCCTGTGCAGGGTAATTGACTGTGGCCCCTACCAGCCATACAGGTATGCCATTAACTGGCTGCCTCCATCCAGATGCCACAAAGCACTGTGCAAATCTGTCAGTGTGCAAACTATTTTTTTTACTTTGACAATTAACAGAGTTTTATATTTAATTTAAAACTTTTATTTCAAATTTTTACAGTGAAATCACTGCCAGCCATTTCACTCTAACATTGAAAACTGACTTAGTTTGAGCAGCAGTACATTTCTGTTCCCTTAAAACTCAAATTTATTAAAAATGCATCTGGCAGTGAATTAAACTGCAAAACAACCCACTGAGATTCATAGTCAAATAACATATAGTGAAACACTAATTAGCAGCTATGTGAAGGGTGTAGGAATTCAAAAGAAAAATGTGTAACACATTTGTTAAAAGCCTAGGAGGGCCCAGTGAATACAAGAGTCACTTTTTAAGGGTAGCCCAGGAGCACTGTCAGATGAGATGTCTTGGTCTGAGATATGCAGTAGACAAAAGGTGGCTCAGGACATAAAATCTTGCACAGCAGGAAGCCGCTCATTAATAGCTCATACCTTACTCATATGCGCTAAGTACCAGACAAATTGCTGTAGCAAAACACAATGCATTTTACAAATACATTCTGCAAAAAACAAGCTAGATTAAAATGAATTCATCGTTAAAATATTGACATTAAAATTGTAGACTACATGCTGTATACTTTATTCACAGCCAAATAAACACACTGTCAATCATCAATAAAACAAGAAAACCAATGATTGTACTCAATAAATATGTGACGCAGCATTATGTGATGCTCTTGTTTACTACAATCAATTACTTCCTTTATATCATAACTAAGGTAGGATGCAGAATCCAAGTATTTATACACATAGAGGTGACCTTCAAATACATCTCCTTGTATGGTTGCATACACCTCAGATGTTTGCTTGTAATCAAATGAATAAATAAATAAATATGTAATGACCTGCAATTGTATTTTTAGCTTACTGCTGTGAGAACCAGAAAGTGGAGTCTATTGCAACCCCCATGCCCTCTCAAACTACTTAGTTCAAGAATCAGAGGCAAAAGCATTTAAATCAGGAACAGCTTTTATATAGTTCTTGTATATTCTTAGAAAGTTATTAGAATAATTATATTTGCAGCAGTAGCTATTTTCTGAAGCATACAAAGTCTGAACCTTGCATGACTGTCATTATTTAGTGATTCAAGCCACAAAGACTTGCCAAAAAAGTCACAAATTTTGCAAGGAGCAGACCGTATATCACTCAACTACTCAAGATTTCTGAACAAAGCTAAAAATAATTGGGAGGGGACGGACAGGACCAAAAGGGACACATTTTAAATATTATTTTATTAGTTTTCTTTTTATTAACGAGACAAATTGACTGGACAAAGTGTTCTTTTCCAGGGCTTATCTAAGAATATTGTCTAGATAAGTGATTTCCTCATTCTTACCCAGTATGCAAATGGAGATGGAAGTGTAAAAACCCTGCACTATTGACTACAGGAAGCAGTTCATTAATGGCTCAAATGCCAGAGAACTCTAATTCACTTAAAAGGTTAGCAGAACAAGTATTGCATGAGCATACATTTTCTGAACAATGAGAACTATAAAAGTCTAATGATTTGCATTGTTGACTGGTTGTAATCCTCAGTGATCTACCAGGAAAAAAGAAGTTAGGGAGAGACAGAGCATAAACATCAGACAAAATCAGAGATGTTTTATAAAATAGGTTCATCTAGTCATGCAGTCCAAGAGACCATTAAGGAGCCTAGCCCAAATTCCCAGTGCAAAATCTGGTTACACAGTAGACCAATGAAGGTGGAAGAATTCAGACCTTGTACCCCTGGCACAGAAAATAGCTCATAAACAAGTCAGAGCTTTAATTCTTTGCACTAACTGTGAGACTGTCAGAAAGAGATAAAAGGTAGATTAGTGATTCATGTAAAACCTTAATAGAACAACAGATTAACATTAACATGCTTTTTCTAAACAAGAACAATGAAGCACTATTGATTGTCATTCTTAATTGGCTATGATCCTTACTGATATATCAGAAAATGATGCAGTCAGTAAAGGACTGGTAATTGGTGCTCTTCATGAATTGCTTCCTACAGTCAAGGGTGCAAGGTTTTATGTTTCCTTCCTCTGCTTGCATATTGTTTGATTCTGAACAAGTCACTTAACCAGACAATTTTCCTGACTGGTGCCTGTGATACATAAAAAAACAAGAATTATGAAACTTTAATTGCTAACACTATAGGTTTATGATTGGTAATAGTTTCCTCTTTTGAAATAAACACACATACACACCATAAGCATAATATACCACCTCAAAATGTATCTGAATTCTCACTAAGGTCCATTCAAAGATACCCAATACATTTCACATTGTTGGCTATAATGAAATAGCAGTCCAAGCTCCATGTAGTAAATATCAAAATCCAAGCGGTCAGTAAACATAAGTTCAAACAATGTCTTGTTTGTAATGAAAATCCATGTATAGCAGCTTTCCAATGAAAACATAAGAAATCTGAAGCCTTTGAAAGCACAGTAATAACCAACATGTTGCATGCTACAAAAATAAAAAAAAAAGTTTAAAAAATTACTCATGCTGTTCTGCCATGCAGGAAGTCTGAAATTACTTCCTCATCGGCTCAAATATAGAGCCAATGAGAGACAAAGAGATTTCATGACTTCCTGAAACTAAGCTGTTAACTGGGCTGGGAGATGTGGGTGGTAGTTGGACAGTTTTATTTATTTATTTATTTATTTATTTATTAGGCATTTGTTTACCAGGAAGGTCTCACTGGGTCATGAGGTACCCATTTTCAGTGGAGGCCTGGGGAGAAAAGCTCCAGAAACATATGGTTAACAGAATGAAAAACTAGACAGATATAATAAAGTCATAACATTCAACACAAAATTTGAAAAACTATGCATTAGTTTGTCAGAATAAAAACTCAACAGTCATAATCAGGTTGTAGTGTTCAAGCATAAATTATATGGAAAGCCTGATAATAGGAAGGTGTAGCATTATTTACATAATAAATGATTATCGTAATGATTATTAATATTTTAGAGGTCATGAAATATGGTAAAAGATTATATTGGTGAAGGCGTAGGATAGTACAAATAGAGAATGGTAGGTTATGATAAAGGGTATAGTAGGAATAGATGTGGAAAAGGTATGATTGCTACCTCAAGGAAGTTTGTGTAGAAGAAGGGAGGGTAGGGCAATTTAGTAGTGGTGACAGAGAGAGTAGAGGTAGAAAAATGTATAAGAGTACCTCATCCTGGGCTCATAAAGGAGCAAATAAAAACTTTGATGAAGTATTCTTTTATAAAAGTTTTGAAGGCTTGCAGGTTAGTAGAAGTTGTGATGGTTAATGGAAGGGAGTTTCATAGTTTTTGCCACAGAGCAGGAGTAAAGGCTTAGGCCTGGGGTGTTATTTGTTTTATTTATTTTTTAACAGTTTTTATGGGACCTCCATCTAGAACTGCACCCTAGACAGCTGCCTAGATCATCCTGTGCTGGATCAAGACCTAGCGGAAAGGGAGTTTTAGTGTTAGGTAGTAATTCAGGATTTGAGTGAGTAGAAAGGGAGCTTTAGGCTTTAGGGAACAGGATAGGGACTTTAGGTTTGGTAGTAGGAGTTGAGTTTTAGAGTTAAGAAGTAATCAGAGATGGAAGGTTTAAGGAGTGGGGATGGAGTCTTAGGTTTAGGTATCAATTGTAGACTTCATCATTAGGGAGGCAAATGGCTATGGTCAGAGTAAGTGACAGGGTGAAAGTTTCAGGGTTAGAATTAGGGTTTGGTTAGGGTTATGTAGTTCACAGGAGTTGAATGGAGGCAGTGTGAGGAAATTCACTAGGATTGGGTTAGTGGAGTTAGGGCCCTTGTCAGTTAGAGCAAGTGCCAGTGAATGAGTGAGTCACAAACTGGTAGCATGCAAGCACTCCTGGTAGACACCCAGTGACAGTCTGCTGTAAATTGCCAGAAATATAGGCACCCAAAAGTGAATACATCTTGCCTTACTTTACCTCATATGTGTTCATTTTTAACATATGTTCCAGTGCTATCTACATAGTTATCAGACTGATTTCACTTTCACAGCTAAAGTTAAACTTCAGACACATCATGTATTACTGCTCTATATGGAAGAACTGTTTCAGATTCTTACAGTGAAATGGCTTCCATAAAACTTAAATAATAACAGCTGTCATGAGACAAGAAGGTCCAGCTGGACTAGCACCCCTTCATTTATTGATATTTATTCTTAGAAATACAGTTTACAGCCAGGCTTAACAATTTACAGCATGTAAAATGTAATTAATTTTGCTTGCAGAGGCAGTCTTTTGTGGCCATATTTCTTCTTAGAAGTGCAGATGCTTATCAAAATTTACATAAACCAAGGCATATCCACTCATGATTGTATATATCTTAGTCCAGCTACAAATTAGAGTCATCACATCCCAGTTTAGAACTGATTTAGATTTGTTTATCAAAAGTGCAAGCAGTTTTTATTCTTGCTGACTGGTCCATTTTAACTTCCTGCTCAGCTAAATATTCATACTGCAGTGCCTGAGCCCCCATTTTGTAGTTACATTAATCTGTTTAGTAATACCGCTGATCGAGTACTGTTTAGTAATACCAAAAATGGAGAACCGTTTAGTAATATCATCGATGGAGTACTGTTTATTAATACCACTGATGGAATACTGTTTAGTAATACCGCTGCCAGAGTACTGTTTAATAATACAATATACTCTCCTTTGCACTAAAGTGGATTATTTTAAAATTTATGAGACTTTAGTACACTATGGTATAACAAAAATTAAGGAATAAAACACAAGTGAGGAAGGATGTATATTTCAATAATAAAAATGGACAAAGAGCTAATAGTGCCAAAGGAGAGACAAAGCAAAACTCTGAATTAATTGCCAGCATGGGCTGATGTGACAGCAAGAAATATATCATATGTAACAATATGTAACAATATGTAAGAATATGCCTGGTGTTGTTCACTGCACAAGTAACCTGCAATGGATAAAAGAAACATACTTTGTTAAGCACAATTTAAAATAACCTCATTTGTTCATAGCACAAGATGAAAGGAACTCAAAGGAAAGAGCTTCATGTATAATTAGTCTATCTTTAGACAACATCTGAAAAATGAGAAGTATAGAATTATGCAGCTATGTATACTGACATTGAGAACAAAATAAATTCACAAAAATAAACTGGGCAAATAATTTATTAAAATTAAATTCACATAAACATATCCTGCCCTTTATAAGTTATTAAATATAGAGAAAAGACGACTTTAATTAGGTGTTAGTCCTCCTTAAAAATACAGATTTTTGATAAATCCAGTCTAATACGAGGGCAGTACATCATATCTATAAAGCAATGTATAATATAATATAACATGCAATGCATTAACAGAGTCTGATCCCTTTTTGCTTTTAATTTGCATGTTCTTTTCACAATATGCATTTACTGAGAGCCATAATGAGTTATTTATAACCTACTTTTTCAACAAGGTTGTTATTTAACTGTCATTCCAGAATGAAGCTGAACTTCAGATGTAACTATTGAATGGAATAAAAGTCCTTCACTTTCACTTTTGGAATAAAAGTCTTTCACTTTCACTTTCGGAATAAAAGTCATTCACTTTCACTTTTGGAATAAAAGTCCTTCACTTTCACTTTTTTCTGTAATGCCAGTTACTGGAGTTGGATCACATGACTAATGACATAATGGTGATAAGGCTTTGAAAGGTATAAAGAAATTGCAAAGGTTCACATGGATAAAATTAGGCACTGCTGATCCATCTGCCCCTCACATTCAAAGCTGGGAAGAGTACTGCAAAATACTGTCACAATTTTCTCCTAATAGCAATGAGGCTGAGGTGCCTTCGTTGAAGGTTGTGTATCATAACTCGGCACGTAAAAATCCACTACCAAACATTAGTGGACCGGAGTTCCGCTGTGGCGACCCCTAACCAGGATAAGCCGAAAGACACAACAAGCAATGAGGCTGATGGTGTCAGTTTTATAAAGTGTTGCTTGAGTACATATGTATAGTTTAGTTAAAGTATTCCTAGGTAATAAAATATTTGAATAGCTGGGAAACTTACAATGTATCATTTCCCTGTCTGATTTGTTGCTTAGTGTGCTTCATGCTGCTAGCACCTACAGATGCTATAGTATCAAACTGGATTGCTAATCCTCATCACTTTTGTTTAATACATACTTTTTAGTTAAAATAGATGCTAAGCAGTGTGACTGAGTGCTCTGTGATTCAGTTTGAAGGAAAGCATAAGTTAAATACAGAACACCATATTATGGCTAAAAGTCCTGTTTTGCTGCCAAGTCAGAGCAATCCTTAGTTGTTTTAACTGCTGTACCATGAGAAATATTATAGCAATGTAGCTACATAAATGTTTGTGTTGCGATATTTAAGTACTGTTATATACAATTGCAGTGATAGTTTACTACTGCTATATCTGTGATAGAACGGTCTCTTTAACTTCATGGGCTACCTACATTTTCTGGGACATAACCCTAAGTAAGGTGTTTTTTTTTTATGTCAAGACTTCATATGCGAATGCATAACAGTTGCCTGAGCCTTTTTTACTAAACACTTTGTACCTGTGTAAATAGTGTAACATGCTGCTACTCTTAAACCCAATACCCTTCCTGCCTGGGTGATAAATTTATTATTTCAGTTACTTTTTACAGCACTTCTCTCTCATTCCCCTTTTAGAGACCTTAATGTAATAATTTGTTTTGTCTCCATCTTTTCATTTAGTGACCACTGTCCCTGCGAACGGGTTCTCTCTCAGTCCCCACTTGCTGAATCCTTGGCCATTGGCTGCATCTGCAGTGAAGAAACCAGCCACAAGGATTCAAGGGCTTTAAAAAGAAAATAAGTTACTGTAGGTGTATAACTATGTTTCCCTCTTAGCCTGCTACTGTAGAAAGTACCTGATCTAAAGCAGAAATAACTGGCTCTACCCAAGGCTAGGGACAGCAGCTGCTACCCTGGCCCCATCAGCTGTAAATACATTCCCCAGTTAACTTTTCTTTTTAGTTATCAGTAAACCAAGATAAAGCTCTAGGCGAAAAGAGGTAACTCAATAGCTACACTGGAACTGCCCACTTGTAAAATAAAGGCAACAAGGTACTTAAACTGCCATTTTTTGTATGCTTCAAACTAGGTATCTACCCAGAAAAGACACAGCTGAAATCAGCTCTATAGATTGTTTTTTCCTACTAGATTCAAATAACTCCTAACAATTTGGCTATTTAGACACTTACACTGCAATCTTTAGCCTGCGTCTAGCCCGCTCCGTTTGCTGCACTCACTTTGCTCCCCTCCCTGCCCCCTATTTCCACCTGCCCCCAGTACATCTACATTTATTCTTAGCCTTAACCCCACCCCTAATTACCACCATTTAGGCTACACCACTAGTCACCCTCTCCCCTACATCCCTACATCCAACACAATCATGCTACTACCTAATATAATAACAATCCTAACCTGCGTAGTTCTAGCTCACATTACATGCTTCCAAGGCTTCACAGTCACATGCCCCAGCAACTTCTCCGGTGCTCTCCCAACACCCTCCTTCAAACATTTACACTATAACTACACAACCTCTGTCATCAAAAACATCCTCCCAATACACACACTCCATTACCAAATACCTAACACACTCAAAAAATATCCCTAAGATACCATAAGCAATTTACTATGTATATAAAACATATCCTAAACACCCTCCATAAACTAGCCCTGGCTGGAGACATCCATCCAAACCCTGGTCCTCTCAAATCCAACCCAACTACAAACCCTAGTCCATGCACCCCCCACCCCCAACAACTCAACTCCTAGCCAACAAGAAAACAGCAGACCTACTTATAATGTCCCTAAACATGAGAAGCATATGCAATAAAATCCAAGAACTACATGCCAGCATAAACATATATTCCCCAGATATTCTCTTCCTAACTGAAACCTGGCTCAAACCTCATATCAGAAGTGAGGAAATACTTCCACCTGAATACAACATCCTTCGCATAGACAGATTGTCCAAAAAAGAAGGTGGTGTAGCATTGATATTTAAATAACTCCTCAATATTCAGCTAATGAACTCATCTGCCCCGCCCCTCAGCAATGAAGAAATCCTTTTTGCTAATCTCAAACTAAACACAAACAAAACAATTAATATCATAGGATGCTATTTCCCACCAGGGTAAAATATTACACCCCTAGAAAATCTCCTGAGCTGGGCTACTCTATCTCTACCAGCGGAAACTATCATTCTTGGTGACTTTAACATCAACTGGCTGTCCTGTAATAACAATCTCTCAACCATTCACCTTAATCTCCATGGGTTTACTCAACTCATCCAATCCCCTACCCGAATCAACAAAAACCCTAACAATCATACCTTACTTGACTGGATCCTAGTCAACAAAGCCCCTCACTCTTACCAAGCAGGCTGCTTACCTGACAGTCTTAGTGACCACTCCCCCACTTTCCTAATTCGGCACCACACACACAATCATAAGCCCATTATCCACAGGCAAATATGGAACAAGTCCAACTTCAACCCCAATTCCTTTATCTCCTCCCTGCAAAAAATTAACTGGTCACCACTAAAATACTTCAACCTAGATGAGGCTGTCCATGTCTTTAATAGTACCTTCCTCTTCATCCTAAGCACCCATGCTCCTGTAAGAAATGCCCAAGTCAGATCCAGGCATGCCCCATGGTTACAAAAAACCACCAGAACCCTAATGAAATCCAGAGATAAGGCCTGGGAGCACTGGCGACTACCAAAAAATAAGTCAGATAGGCAATCATTCCTTCAACTGTGTAATAAAGCCAAAAAGCATATACAATTAGACAAATCCCTGTACTATAAATCCACCCTAAACTCTACCAACCACAATCCTAAGCAATTCTGGTCCACTATTAACACTATCCTCCACCCAGGGAAGGTTGATACCCTCCAGCCATTCATTCCCCCCTCCTCCAGCAGTATTGCTGAATCCTTCAACAAACACTTCACTGAAACTATTACATCTCTAAACAAACAACACTTCCATACAACAGCTCCCCCAGCTCCTAACCCTAACCCCCCATTCCTCGTTTCTTCTTCACCTTAGTACCTAGCTCCAACATAAAAAGATTATTGTCAAAACTGAAACCCACCAAACTCACAGCTGACAGCCTCCGCTCTGAATACTTGAAAATTGCAGCTGTTACACTAGCCTACCCAATTTCAATTCTAATCAACCATTCCATAACAAAAGGCTATGTTCCCTTGATATGGAAAATATCCCACATCATTCCCCTCCACAAAGGCACCCACTCCACCAACCTCTCCAATTACCGCCCCATTACTATCATCTCCCCTCTCTCCAAGATACTTGAAAAATGTATCAATACCCAGGTCTCCAACTACCTCCTAGCTAATAATCTCCTCTCCAAAACCCAACATGGTTTCAGGCCATATCACAGCACTACCTCCACTCTGCTCTCCTTCACCAACACTATACTTCATCACAAAGACAATGGCCTCTTCTCTACTGCCATATTTCTAGATCTAGCAAAGGCCTTTGACATGATATCTCATAAGCTACTACTCTATACTCTCCACGATCTCTCCTTCTTACAATTAGCCTGCAACTGGTTACACAGCTATCTACACGGATGCCAGCAATCAGTAATCTGGGATGATAACCTATCACCTCGCCTTCCAGTTACTCTCGGAGTTCCCCAAGGGTCTATCTTAAGCCCTCTGCTATTCTCATTTTTCAATAAAAACTTATATACTGCCACCACACAAGCAACTCTTATACAGTACGCAGATGACTCTCCTCTCATTTGCTCTGCCCCCACTCTACCAAAACTACACCAAATCACACAGTAATCATTTTCTTCTGTAGAAAGCTGGCTGTCCAATGCTCAGCTCCTACTCAACCCAAGTAAGGCAAAACTTCTCCAGTTCCAACCTTCCAAAGCCACCCAAAGCACCCCCCACTTCAACATTCTCGCCAAAGACAATACCATCATCTCTCCATCAGAAGACACAAAATTACTCGGTGTGGAAATCGAAAACAAACTTAGATTTGACACCCACATATCTCTCACAATAAAAAAAGTTCACAAGAAATTTGGTGCATTATATCAAAGCCGCCAATTCCTAACCAAGGCGGCTAGAATCTCCATAGCCAATCCCCAGCTAATCTCCGTCCTACTCTATGCATCCCCCATACGTACCAACTTTAGACAGACAGACCTACACAAGCTGGATGCTTGTTACAACAAAATTGCTAAATTTGCCACTGGAACCTCCTACCACAGCCATCATTGTATCTCCCTTAAAGAACTAAACTGGCTAGAACTCCCACAACTCCTTCACTTTAATCAACTCACTTATTAACCACCCCCTTAACATCCCTTCCCTACAAACCCATCTCCAAACCTATCACTTCACTAGGCCCCTAAGATCAAACAACAGAAATCAACTCACTGTTATCAAACCCAAAAACTCAGCAGGAGAAGCCATATTTCCATGTAACATATCTACACTTTGGAACGATCTTCCACCCTCTATAACTACTCTACCTTCCAGCAGCCTTTTCAAGACTGCACTCAAATTCCACTTACATTTGTACTCGCTTTGTCCTTGTTCTAATCCAGGCTAACACCCCAACCCTCACACCCCACCTAGACTCTTAACCCAACTATACTACCGCCATTACCAACCACAGTCATAATTAGCTAGTTGTCTTTACATACTTTAAAATCTTGTCTGACAACTTTGTTACTAATATTGTAAGCATTTACTGTATATACTGTTGATAATCAATATCTTGTTATTGTATTAAAGCCAACAATCTGTAATGTTGTTTACTATTGCTGGAACTTTGTATCTCTTTTTATCACATACATGATGCGGAGCTTTTCTCCCCGGGCTTCAGCTGAAAAAGGACCTGTGTCCAGTTGGAATTTCCCGGTAAACAAATATACATAAATAAGTAAATAAATAAATAAAAATAATAAATAAACTTATGAAATAATTAATACAACTTCAAATAGAAACTGCAATTTTCAAGTTTCATTTTTGTAACAGAAAAGCTGAAATGCCTATGACTGAGTATTTTACAGACCTGGTGACAGCTCATAACTCTTCTTCCAGAAAAAAATGTTGAAATATATTCTTCAAGATAGGCTAATATGTAATATAAATAATGTTATTCTAAGAAGACTGCTGTTAGAGCACACGTGATCATCATAAAAACTAAACAATTAGAATTGCTCAAGAACATGAAGCTTTGCATTGAAATATGACGGGATTGTCAGAAGCATAAGGAGGAAGATCCTTGTAGAGAACTGTGCATACAGCAACTTGATGTCATACCCCAAAAACATCACAAGGGTGAACAGCAAAAAGTCACATATTACAGACATGGTGGAAATAGGGATCAAGACAGAAAGAAAAAAGTTCAGTCATCAGATAGCTTACTGTTATAAAGGATAATGAATGTATTCATCCTGGGGATTGATGGGAGACTGATCCTCCATATCAAAGTGGAGGCTTTGCACATATATAAAAAAGGTTCTCCAATCAAACCTGTATTGAGAGAGATCAAAGTGAATATCTTTGTCCTAATCATCATCTTGCATGATGTCTACTAGGACCCCAGAAGGAGAAAAGAAAACCAGTGTGAACTAATGAATTTATGGCGCAGGATGGTGAGAATGGGAATCTCAAATGTGTTTGCTAAAATGTGCACACTGAAAATGAAGGAAAAATGTATTGCCTGATTCAGACAGATGCTTGAGTACCATGGAGATGAATAGTGCAGAATATGCAAAGCTGTGGAAGAATGGAAAAGTGTCAGCACTTAAGCCCGTAACATGGCATAAAGGACAAAAGCCCTGAGCATAGCCCTTGTGACCAAAGTTAAAGTAGGAGCTCAGGAATTTGATGGAGATGGCATTGGCAGTGGATAATGAATGTATTCATCCTGGGGATTAATGGGAGACTGATGCCCCTTATCAAAGTGGAAGCTTTGCACATAGAAATGAGCTAATGCAGGGAGGAATGAGGATGTGCCCTCCACAAATAGACCTTCCCAACTCATGGTAAAGAACACAAATGCAAAGTGCTGAGGGGCAGTGAAAGTCCCTAAAGAGAAACATGCACTAGCTTCACAAACAGCTATGGGATTAAGGCCATAGCATATATGTCCTCAGTTTCCAGGATGCTGGCAATGCCAAAACCAGCCCTCACGGTTGACTGTAAGTTGCATCACTTGCATAGCTGTAACTTCAGCATTGCAATAGGGATATGTCCCTCATATTGGGGAACAAATCAGCCAGACGATAAGCGGATGGCATGATTGTCAGCAGGCATGGGACAAAATGACCTAGGAAGAAACTTCCAGAACTTTAAGCACATAATGTTGCTTAGGAAGCATGAGGGTTGCTGAAGTTACTGTCACATACAAATTACAAGTAAATAAATTAAACTCAATTCATTCACATCTAAAATACCTTTTCATGCATTTCTATTTAGCACCTATAGTTCTTTATGGCATCAAGTCATTATTTCTATTCATTAAATGTGAGGCTTAGTAGTAAACATATTTATTTATTTGTTTGTTTGCATTTGTTCTGACTGGGCAAAAAAGCCTCTTTCAGCAAAGGTGAAAGGAAAAAAGTTTGAAAATACTGACTGTGAAGATAAGGTTAAATGAAAAAAATTCAAAGTATAATAAATAATAAAATCAAAAGTACTGTACATACTCAAGAATAATTAATGCAGACCAAAACTGGATAAAGAAGAAAATGGTATAAGAAATGCTAAAAGAAATTAAATGCATAAAATTCATAAGTTAAGAACATGGAAGGGTAAATTCAAAGTGAGTAATGTAGGAAAAGATTGACTAGAAGACGATGAAGAGTGGGAAGGCAAAGGAACATACAATAGTTGAAGAGAAAAAGTCTTGAAGGTTTCCCCATAGTTGACTCTTTAGACAAAGTATGTATCATCAGTATGTTTTTAAAAATGTTATAAGAGGACAGGATATGAGAGTTTCGAGGTTAAATGCCTCAGAAGAATGTTTTCGATCTGAGTTATTTGATTTGAAAGAGAAGTTTATTAATAGGAGATACAGTGTGGCTGAATTAGAGAGAGAGCTTTCGGGTGTATATGAACTCAGGGAAAGTAGAGCCCACCCCCACTATGCACCACATTTGAATATGGACGTCAGCGCTACTATTGATAATATGCAGAGAAGTATGAAGATACCTATGTTCTATACAAGTGACATCAAAGCCATACCTGATATTATTAGGAAGAAATGGAGGATCTTAACAGTTGATGTGACAATCAGGGAGATTGTAGGTGATGAACCTAGATTTAGGTTTAAGAACAGATATAATCTAATGAGACTATTATGTTATCCTAGGAATAGAGTGGAGCAGTCAACATTACCAACTGCCCTCATGCTCCCTTGTAATGGGTGCAATTTTTGTAAGTATATAAATACAAGTGGGTGTTTCTTACATCCATATACAGGTCAAGAATTTAAGTTCACCATTTCTGTGACCTGCCAAACTTCACATGTGGTTTATTTAGCAGTGTGTGGTTTATGTTGCTCATTCTACGTAGGTAAGATGGATAGAGCACTTAAAGATAGGATCCTTGAGCATTTATATAGTATCAGAACATGGTCTGGTAATGGTGCTCTATCCAAACATGTTATATCCTGTGGAGATGGCCATACCTTCAAGTTTATGGTGATAGATGTGAATGTCCCTAGTTTGAGGGTAGGTGACGTTTGGAACCTTGCGGAGAATACAGAATATATTTCTCTTATGATCTCCCATAGTTTCTGTGTCTCTAAAGAATAAATGAAAACATTTTGATGATTTTGAAATCTCAGATTTTGTATTAAATTATCTTTTTGTTTTGAACTGGCAGAACATTTCAGTGCTTTGAATATTGTTCTTATACAGCTTATTTAATAAAATAGCTAAATTCCTATTTTGGTAAATAAAATGGCATCACAAGATTGCAAGACTGAAGTCATACCTTTGCACGTGTTTGCATTTGGAATGGCCATCAGATGTAATGTTAGGCACATTGCATATATTTCTGTGTAAAGGTATGAACAGGGAATGTGGTCTAGAGTAAGATAAATCCTTTTATGTTCACAAGCGAATGCTTCTTTCTTCTGCGGTGCTTGTTGCACATTAGGATAGCAGCAAATTAGTGAGATTATCAAGTGATACCACTCTATACAGTGAGGGCAAACTTTTTTTTTTTTTTGCAAATTCCAAAAGGATATGATAAACCCTCGGTTTTGTTTGTGCTTATATCTAGCAATGTGACACAGAGATGTAAGACTACATGCTGCTAGACCTAGGCCATGTATAAGCCTTACGTCTGATTTCCATTGCCTCTACCTATAGGCTGTGTGACTCAGAGCAATCACTAAACCAGATATTGCTCTCGGGTTGCTCCTAACAAAGGACTATATATTCATTAATTAACATTTTTTTTCATTTCTCTGAACTTGTTTAAAAAATATTTTCTGTTAACCATAGAATGTATACAATTACTTGGAGATACATTTTTATTGGATGCAGATTTACCATTTGAAATGCCTGGGGCGTGTACCACATGTGGTGTCTCCATATCTTTGAGATGACCCATGCTGTTTGTGTTAAAATTATGAAACTATTTACATTCCATTCAGAAATCACGGATAACCATATTTTTATTTTTTGGCCAAAGTAATTATTTAATTTCAGAAGAAACATGTAGTAATGGTGGATCATTTAGATGTTGTTTTAGAGATGGCCTCTAATAAACTCATAGATAGGTAAAGATCCATTGATGTCTAGAGTTTAATCCACTTTCCGTTTATGCCTTCTCCCACTTACTTGTTAAATCAAAAATTAAACTTATTCACATTAATGAGGACAACCTGAATAACATCTATCTATTTGTCTATCTATCTATCTATCTATCTATCTATCTATCTATCTATCTCTATCTATCTATCTATCTATCTATCTATCTATCTATCTATCTACCTATCTAAATAGATATCTATCTAGATAGAGTTAGACAGATAGATAGATAGACAGAGAGATAGATAGATAGATAGATAGATAGATAGATAGATAGATAGATAGATAGATGAGTCTCTGGTACTTTGGTCAGTATCTGTTTAGTCAATACAATCTGGTCAACTAAACAGATGGTCAACAGGTGTGCAGGATCGACAATAGCCAGGTGGGAGAATATACCCTTTTCCCAGGGATTGTATGATCTTGAAGTGAGAATATATAATAATTGTGAGGTGCAGAGAAGCAGCTCCCCACATAGGGGGTACAGGGAGCTTCCTCCCCACAAAAAGGATGCTTTCTTTGATTTTTTTAAAGTTTTGCATGAGCCAAGATTAATTCTCAGCACATGCATTGTAGTAACGTGTCAATTTGTTTTGACATTATGCACACATACTTAAATTTAAGTAGATCCATATATATATATATATATATATATATATATATATATATATATAATAGATAATATATATATATTATATAAATATATGTATATGTATATATATATATATATATATATATACACACACATATAAATATAGATATATATGAAATGCACAAATTGCCTAATTGCAGAAAATCAAACTCAAACATTTGAAACAGCAATATATCTCAAAAACAGCTTTTATGTATGCACAGTGTAAGTCTCCCTCAACCCCCTATACCTCCTGCTAATTATATATACTAACTCCAAAACTGCACATTCCCTAGGGAAAAGGAATTTTCCCCTACCTAGGAATTATCAGTCTCTTGTATATGTTAACTATCTGCTTCTATTGACTGAATACTGTCAACGAAACAGAAGTCGACGTTGTGCTAAGTCAATAGGAAATTGAATGTATATATATATATATATATATATATATATATATATATATAGAGAGAGAGAGAGAGAGAGAAGAGAGAGAGAGAGACAGATAAACCACAAAAGTCCATGTGTCTACTCCAGTGGTATAACAGGAACCAAACACAAAAGAAACCACACTGCACGGTAATTCCCAGAAAGAAAATATTATATGGATTAGCACTTTCATGTAGATAAGTGCAGAAACAGATTCAGTCTGTCAGAAATTAAGCATTACCATGATACTCCCAGTTAATCAGGAGATCCTGTGCAACTGCCATCGCTTTAAGAGAGACAGGTTAGGTACAAGACTTGGAGGTCCAGTCCTGTTGCTTGCTAACTGATATTTTCATTCTTTAATTAATGGCATATGCCAAAAGCAGAAGAATCGACACCTAGACTGTCAGCATGTCAGCCATTGCCTTAAATGGATATACCTTATTAATTCTTAAGACTGCCTATACTTTTACCTTCTCACATTAAAAGGGTGAATATAAAGCATCCTAAACGTCAAGAATTGGCCAGAAAAGACAATATGATATTGCTTGAAGACTTGCTCATCCGCTGGTTAATCCAAAGTGACAGCCATGTGACCATGAATTTCATTGCAACAAATATAGCTGCATGCATCAAGGTTAGCATCAAGGTTAGCAATACCATTATGCTCCTTAACTGTTAGTGATCTCTGTCCTGATGAAAAATATATATGCTTCCGAAAGAATCAAAGCCTGTGCAGTGCTCATTTCTACAGCAATCTGTCCTCTGCAACCCACTGAGAAGCTATGCCTGGCAAAGCAAGAAACTGCTAGAGGGTTATGCCAGCTGTATGTGCACTGAGGGTTTCACAAAGACTTCAGTCTAGTAGCTTCTGCATGAGATTGATGGTACCACTGAAGGGCTTGTGCAGTGACAAAGTCTCCAACATAACCAATAGCAATTCTGTTAAAGCCACTTACCAGTGCAGATGATTCAGACACCTACTTAATAACTTTTGAATAGATCACTGTCCAAGAAGGCTAGGGCTATAGTAGCTAGCTAAGAATCTTAGCAGTGCACTTTATGATAGGATCCCCTCATTCTTCCATGGCATTTCTAGCTTAGACTGCAGCAACTATGAAAAAAATGTGAAAAAAAAATCTGTTATTGAGAGCAGGAAATACCTGACAAACTCAGACCATTGAGTTCAATACACAAAGGTTATAGTGCTAAGACAGTCAGGCTCAGCTATTTAAATTTAAAAAAGTCTAAATTGATTTACTAGAAAAATTAAGAAGTGGGTGCATCAAGCACATCCAAAAGTTAGCAAAGCTTTGTAATGCTGGCTTTGTGGAATTTATGTAACTAACCTACGGTGTTAGTAGCAGTAGCAACATAAATTCATTGCTACAGTTGCTGAAACACTAATCTATTAAATATATTCATTTAAGAAGCCATGCTATCAACCATGCCTTCTTAAATAAATGTTAGTTATTGTGCCCCATCAACAACGGCCAGTTGTGCCTCCTAGCAACTTGCACCCTGTGCTGCCTCTTCATACACCCTGCCCTAGTTATAGCTCTCATAAAAGAGAACATGGAAAGGGCACATATAGCCAACATGGTTTGGATAACAGGAATACCCAAAACAAGAAGTGCCATGTGGTAGACCAAGTACTGTTTCTAGTCCCCACATCTGAAAAAAGGTCTTTGCAAAATGACAAGGAACCTGTGACTTCATAGAGCAAACAAAAGAGGTAAAGACAGAGAACCAGAATGGAGGTGTGCTCAGAAACTGTATCATATAAATGTTCTAGAATCCTGGAGAGAGGTACAACAAAGCATGGTGAATATGGTGCAAGAAGATGGGGAACATGAGAAAGAAAAGTGTGTACTCTGAATTCCTCCAGTACTAGTAGACAAAACCTTCTCTAAGCCTCAAAAGTAGAAAGTTTAAAGTTTCTCCAGAAGAACATATATATATATATATATATATATATATATATATATATATATATATATATATATTTTTTTTTTTTTTTTTTCAGAATTACCCTGAAGAACAAATTATATTAAACACCCTATAGACATAGTCCCAAGTGAGAAAGTCAAATTAAGGCATCAATAGGTGGAATCAGTGAATCAGTGGAAACATGGCTCTCCAATAATCAACTCATCCTCAACCCCCAAAAAAAACTAAATTACTACTCTTTCTCCCTAAAACAGTTAACTATATCAAATCCTCCTTTACCATAATGTCACTCAACAATACCCCTATAGAAGTTGAATGCAGCACAAAACTCCTAGGTGTGACCATTGATGATCAGCTAAAATTCAACCTTCATATAAATAATTTTATCAGAAAAACCCATTTCAAACTAGGACTTTTATAAAGAAACAAAAAATGTCTCACCCATGAAGCTAGAATTTCTCTCACTCATGCTTATCTTCTCCCCGCTTAGCATATTGCTTGCAAATGCTCACTAATATAAACTCCTCTTGACTTTCTAAGCTCAAGTCAACATACCACAAAATAACAAAATTTACTGCTCAACAAACCTACAAATCTCACCACTGTCTCTCTCTGAAACACTTAAACTGGCTTGAACTACCTCATGTACTTCTCTTACAGCTTCAAGACCATACACTCTATCCTATATCAGCCAGCCTTTTGTCCAGCTTACATTCTCTCATATCCCACTATTCCCCTTCTAGGAACTTCTGCAGCTCATTTCAATAACTATTAATATTTACAAACCCAAGTCTAAATCAGGGTTCAACATATGTAGCTATTAACCCTCCATAGCATGGAATAAACTCCCTTTCGAAATCAGAACTCTCACCCATCCCAAACAATTTAAACTAACCACAGCAGAGTACCTTAAAGGGCAATGGATCTGCCACTGTTCCCACCCTCCCTGAATATACTCATCTAACTAACTTAGACCTCTCTCTCCTTCTTCTCCACTGTCTCCACTTATAACCAACCTATACGACCTTTGACCTACTCTCTCCTCCTTCCCTCCAATCACCTGTACACTTTGCTTTTCCTTCCTTTCTCTGTAAATACCTCTTAAGACTTTGGGTAGGGTACTCTCTCTCTCTCTCTCTCTCTATATATATATATATATATATATATATATATATATATATATATATATATAATATAAACATTTGTATTTCTATACTGCTGCTTGTTTTTTGAAACAAATGATTTTAGACTTACTGTATGTGATCTTAAATTACCATGAAATGTTATATTGTTTGTATTATCTTAGCTTAATTTGGTTTCTGTATTAGTTTGGAGCTTTCCTCCCGGGGCCTCTGCTGAAAAAGGACTTTGGCTCAGTCAGACATTCCCGGTCAACAAATGTAAAATAAATAAATAAAATAAAATTATAAAAACTATCTATCATCTTTAAAAAACTTGTGATAGAAATTATATCATTAAGACCAGGAGGGGCAGTTGCATGCAGGTAAATCTGCTACCACACCTCACATTGCTCCCATAAGACTTTCAATAGATCACCTCTCGGACTCTTCACCAAGTGTTGTAAAACCGCAAATCTAAACTCATGACCTGGAAACTGACTAATATGTTTTTATAAAGTGTTAGTTGCTTTCTTCTTTTTTATTTCACATATGTGCTCATAAATCCTTTGGCTTAATTAAGTTTAGTTTTGCCAATGTAAAATCCAGGACATTGCATTATACAAGCAATATATACAATTCCCTGGGTATAACAGCTAAATTGGGCTGAAATTGAAATATACTTATTTCCCGCTTGCACCCCGATACACAATTCACATACTGACATTGATGACATGCTCCACATTTAAATATCTTGCCTTCAGTTTTGCTATTGCCCGATTGCTCAAAAATTATCTTCATATTAGGGCCTCTTCTATACATGAAGGAGGGGTGAGCTCCCAATCGGTCACCAATATTATTATCAGCTACAATCAAGCATCAATTTTTGACAATAATCTCCAAAATTTCTACACTATTCAAACTAACTAAAACCAGTATTTTTTGCAGAGGAGGCAATCCCACCAGCCATCCCAAATCCACTGCCAGAAGCATAGCTGGTTCAACTAGCACCCTGAGCTGGTATTTAGAACCAGCATTCCACCCCTCCAGCTCTTAAAAGAAAAAAAAAAACACTCCAATATAATGAGCCAATCACAGAGCATATTAACTTGCACACACACAAAAAAAAAGAATATCCATCTACTGGTGCACCAACCAGGTGGCCAGATGCAGTGCAACCATCTCTAACCTCCTGCCCCAGCCATTCAGGTTCTGTTTCCGTGCCCTGTCCCCAACCCTTCTTCAACTTATTTTACTGAAAAAGAAAAGTCTTCTTTTAAACTGTAACACTGTAACAAACTGTTTGCTACAAATATAGCAAACAGATTCTATAGTTTGCACCCTGCCTGCACAGAGCACTAATGTGCTCATGTTTCACTTAAAAAAATCTGCTTTTTAAACTGTAGTTAAGCAGTTGCCACAGTTTAGACCACACATAGAGTGCTACAGCACTCAGGTTTGACAGCAAATGCAACATCAGCCTTTAAAAGACAATACAGCATTAAAATGATATTGGGATTGGGTGATTGTACACCAACACATTGGTCCAAGAACAGTTGCCCATCTCACCCCACCCTAGCTCTGCTACTGCCCTCTGCTACTTATATATAAAAAACTCTGAGATCACACTGTACTTGGGAAAGAGCATGTTCCCCATCCCATTATTATGGCAATCTCGCACTATTGACAAAACATAACACCAAGGATAGCCGTTGACAGAATGAAAAGAGAAAAGTCAATGAATATGACTGAAACTTAATATCTATCTATCTATCTATCTATATATATATATATCTATATATATATATATATATATATATATATATATATATATATAATCACTACAGAATACCAAAATTCCACAATCCTGAGACTCTAAATCCCGTGGACCAGAATCCCGAGATTGCGTAATCTTTAAAGTAGTGAATGGAGATTGCTGTACAGTGTGGAACAGGAACATTGCCATTTACTCCACTGTAGTGCGATCTCGGAGTTGGTATATTTAAGTTGCAGGGGGAGTGGGGGGCACAGCCCCCCATGTGGGGGTTAGAATAGTTTGTTGGATGTTTTAATTTTTTTTTTTTTTTTTTTAATGTTCGAGATTCCGCAATCTTGAGATTCTGGTCAATGGGATTTAGAGTCTCGGGATTGTGGAATTTCGGTATTCCATAGTAATATGAAATTCCACAATCCCGAGACTCTAAATCCCGTTGACCAGAGGGGTGGTGCTGCGGTAGCATTGTCGCCTCACAGTAAGATGCTGTCTGGTTCGATTCTCAGCTAGAGTGTCTTCTACGTGGAGACATGCATGAATGGGCGTACCTTCGTTGAAGGTTGTGCATCAGGGCTGGTAACTTGGCATGTAAAAATCAACTACCAATCATTAGCAGACCGGAGTTCAGCTGTGGTGACCCCTAACTGGGAAAAGCCGAAAGACACAACAATATATATATATATATATATATATATATATATATATATATATATATATATATATATATATATAGGTTCACTTTATAATCCCAAAATCCTATAATATTGAATTTCAAAATGTCGAGATCATAAAGCCTAAACCTTATAATCCAGAAACCCCAGAAGCGAGAATTTTAAAATCGCGAACAGTACACTAACCATACACCACATACACATACACACACCTTCCCCCAACACACAAACACTGAAAACTACACTACATACAAGAAGGGGGGCAAGCCCCGCTGCACCCCCCCCCATACCCCCCTACTTAAATATACTAACTCCAAGGTCGCACTACACAAACATACCCCCCTACTTAAATATACTAACTCCAAGGTCGCACTACACAAACACACAAAAACACCACCATACGAGCTACATTCCCCTCGCACACACAGATCACAGTAATCAAACAAACTGACACACACTAAAGCCCCTAACCAAAACCCTTAAACATAAATACTTACCTGAACTTCCAGCTATCCCTTCACGCAGCACAACACCAGAAGCGCTATTTCAAAATATCCATAGTCTGGGATTTTAAAATTCACACTTCTAGGGTTTCGAAGATTTGAGCTTTCGGCTTTATAATCTTGGAATTCTGAAATTCGGTATTTCAGAATTTCGGGATTATTAAAGTGTTCATATATGTGTGTGTGTATACATATATATATATATATATATATATATATATATATATATATATATATAGATATATATATATATATATATATATATATATATATATATGTATATATATATATATATATATATATATATATATATATATATATATATATATAATATTTCAAATAATATAATATATACCTATATCTATCTATCTGTATGTGTGTATGTGTGTGTGTATATTGGTTAGACCTATATTGTATGATGTATTTGCATATATAGCTAGATATAGATATAGATATAGCTATAGATATAAACAGATATATAACTGCCAGAAGAGGTTAACCTTTTAATTCCAGCATATAAAAAAAGTTTAAGGTCTTGAATTTCAATGATACATAACATAGAAAAATATTATTTATAGTAAAACAGATGGCGATGCCTAGTTTACATTTTTCAATAATTTTTTTAGAAATTCACATGTAAATACTCCATGCATCATAGTAAGAGTCCATTCTGGGTTAAACCTAGGCCTAGACATAATCTTTTGCAGTAAAATAACTTGACATATCTTACATAAACAACTGTAACATGATACTATAATAATTCACCTAAGAGGTCTAAATTTAATACAAAAAACCCAAGAATTAACTCAGGACTTATTAAAATAATAGCTGAAATCAAATATCCCAATCGCATATAACAAACCATATCTGTTATATGTGCTTCACGTATTAGTTCAAAGTCAGCTGCCTAAGTAGCAAACAACATCCAGCCCTCCTATCTGCTCCCAACCCCAACAATAACAATTAAGTTATCATTAAATTGTCAAAAATGAATAGAAAGTCTGGTTTCAGTAACAGTTTTAATAATTTAGAGGATTACCATTTTACAGCATAAAGTAAATGACATATCTAGGAGAAATGCATCCTTCTTGCAGGGAAGAACTGCCTCTGTGCCTGAAGATAATAATTATAACTTAGCCATGAGGAGCTTGGAAAGAGATCAAGTTAAGGACAGACACGTTATGTAGGAATACACAAGTGATGATTTTCTGCAAACATATTTATGGTTATAATGCATATATCTCAACTGATCTTTACTGTAGTAAAAGTCAGCAATTCCTTGAAATGTAGTCCTTATAAGCAAATCATTTATAATTTTGCCATATACCAAGAACAAGTGAATAATGAGGCAACTTTCTGTCATAATGTGTCAATCTCGTGCTGTTAATTATAAAAATAAAACCACAAGAAAATGTTATAATAAGATGAATCATCTGATATTCTACTATTCAGTGATATTAGATAACCATTCATATATATGTTAAAAGGTCCCAGTTAATGTCTCTTCAAATCAAGCCTCCAATGAGCCCACTCAGCATTCCACATCCTGCATCTCACAATACACTAAGAAAATATTATCTCAGTATGTGAACATCACTGATTCAATGTTTGAAAGTTTATTGTCCTCTTTCTTGATGTAAACTATCAGTGTAGAGTTCATTTTTAAGAAATCAACTAGATTATGATTTAAGTTAACTGCAGATTGTGAAGTTCAGTTTGTAAATAGTCCATTTTTCCTCATTAATCTGGGCTCAGCCTTCTAGTTGTAAAATCTTACATAATCTCAATAGCAAGATCACCATTAGACCCACCAAAACACTGATTTAAAGCAAGGATGAAGAGGTGGGGAACAGAGCTTGTTACTCTGTCCACATTTTTGCCACAAGCCCAGAAGTGCTAGCTTTAAGGATAGTTTGAAGACTTGTGTGGACACTACTGCTTTATACTTATGTCTCTTCCATATTATGAAGGAACACAATGTTGAATTTAACCCCTCTTGGAATTAATTTCTGAACAGCTGAAGTCATATTTTAATTTTACCATTTGCTATCCATTGGTAAGACTGCAATGAACTCTGAAGTTATGATGGGGATAACTGGAAAGCTTTACTTTGTTTGATTTAGTGATATGAGGACTGGATAATTACCTATTTATTTGCTTGATTGTTAACTGTGGTAGAATGCTGATGTTTCTGGTCTGCATGGACTGTTGTACAGATTTGTGGCTGTCTGTATGTTCTTTTCAAGAGCCTTTATATTGACTTTCAAAGTCTGCAGGTATTCATCCATCCATCCATCCATCCATCCATCCATCCATCCATTCACCCATCCTTCTCTCCATGTTTGACCGCTGTTTACCTATTGCAGATGTCTTGGGATCCAGGGCCTGTACAGGAAAGTAAAAGGCATATGGCATCATGAGCAGGAGACCATACTATCATAGAATGCAGCTACCCACACTTCTGAATATAGGGCTGAATCCACACCTCCAAGTGAAAAAACTCTTGTGGACAAATAGGCTGTACAACATATCTTAGACAGAAGGTACTCTATCTGGGAAATGATGATGAGAACTGAGTGCTTTGTGCCTGCCAACCACTGCACCACTGTGCCATCTGATACTGTGTAACATCTGTTGTCGGATTACCATGACATATGACATTTACAAATCAGATTAACAACTTAACCTTTCAGTACTATGCTTCAAAAAGTATGACCAATAAAACCTAATGAAATATTTAACAGTTGCTTAAGGACTGTACCTGATGAATTGTGAATGGTCACTGAAAATTTCCTCGGGAAAAATAATTTGTTAACATAGTATGCAGACACGTTTATGATTATGTTTAGAATGAAACAGCATTTACATTCATGAGTTGTTCCAAATTAAGCATTTGTTATATGATATACTAAAAGCAACTTGCAAAGCTGCTAGTTGGTATTTGACAGAATGACAACTTTGTCATATATTTGGTAAAAATTGATAAGCTGTCCATTTCTGAATTAAATAAACATTTATAGTTGGTGTTCAAAATCATTGTTTTGGTTTTCATTTTTGAGGGGCTGTGTCATAGTTTAAAGTATGGAACAGTAATAAAATATTTATGAAACTAAGAGCATGCTAATAGCATAGTTTATTTTAATTAGTCCATATGTCTGACTATACTTATCTTAGTCTTCAGTGTCATGCATGTTTTAATTCTTGTATTTAGTAAAACCATCTGTCATGGTCAAGTTTTGAAGCTCCAGAGTGAATGTTGGTATCCATGTTGAGAACACATAATAAAGCATTATGACCGAAGACCTTATCATAATTACTTGCAGTGTGTGGAGCTTTATCTGCGTCATCTACTACAAGTTACAGAGAAAAAAATCAAGACATGTTTTGCTGGGTTTCAAACCCATAAACACTTAGTGGATGCTGTTAGAAAGGCAGTGGAACGCTATACTTCATATTTATACTTACCTTTCATGCTTCTCAGCTGTCTAGATTTTAGTAGAACATCTGTATTATTGCTTCATATTTTTGGCTTGTTCTTCATAAAATCTGTTGTTTTCATACAAACCACTGAGGGAAAGTCACTGAATAGTGAAAAATATTGTAGTTTCAGTCAGAGTTTTTATCTTTCAGAAAACACATGCTAACACTAGAATATAGTAACTTTATAAGTTCATTAGAGAAACTTAGGGACACATTACCAGTATGAACAGCAGGCAGAAACAAATTTTTTATTTCTGCTGTTGTCATATGCTGGTGAGTACTGGTGGATTTTATTGCCTGGCAGTAGACCCACCATTAACAAACTTAGCAGTGGGCACTTAACATTTGTTAACGTTGGAACACTCACCAATCTAGAGCTTAACTGGTTTGAATTTTCCGAATATAGGAGTGCAATCAGCATGATGCATGAACTACATAGTTCTATTGCTGGAATTGTACATATTAAATCTGCAAATTATGCACCAGTTTGGAAAAGGAGATTAGTTTGTGTCATTAGCTGATTTCTGCTAATTTAGGATAACACAGATTTCCCTGTCTTCATAGAAAGGTATAATAGCATTTTGTTATTATGTGATCAACTCACAAAAAGTAGAAATGGTTCCTTGTTTCAGGGAAGAAATGTCTCTCTGGATGAAAATAATAAGACAGCAGAGAAGAGCTGGGGGAGAGATTAGGTTCAGGACAGACACATAGTGTAGGGGTACACAAGTGATGATTTTCTGCAACACAGGAAATGGAAAGAAAAAGAAAACAGTATACACTTTTTGTGTGAGTATGGATGAACTAGAAACTCACCAGTGTCTTCAGCAGGAGCACTTGATATGGAAAGAAGAGCAGCCTCATTATTATTAAGGAAATATGGCTAGGTTTTGGAGGAATTGAGGATGGTTTTCTGTTTTAATTGATACCAGCAACAGAATATGCAAGTACCTCTAGTTTGTGAAATGTATTGAGACGTTAGCATCTGGAATGCCAGCTTCCATAAAAAAAGTATATGCGGGTGACTATAGCTAGGGCTATCCATATATATATATATATATATATCTATATATATATATATATATATATATATAGATATATGTGTGTGTGTGTGTGTGTGTGTATGTGTATGTATATATATATATATATATATATATATATATATATTTATACACATATCCACCAAACAGTTCCAGTGCACGCTCTGGCAAAATCACAATGCATGGACCAAACCAATATCCACCCTAACACAAGGTGCAGCATAAATTTCACCTCACTTATAAGTATGAAAATATCAGTCCAGTTGAACCAAATCCTTTAATAAGGAGAGGAAAAGTGCCAAAGGAAATGTACACAAACACAAAAATGAGGTATCCTTACAACACTCAAGGAAACAAGAAAACAAGTAATCCAAGCACAAACCGGTTTTGTCTCCTACCATCATCAGTGTGATAGCACAATCTAATCATACATTAAACTTATATAGAGAATTTTTTAAAGCCACACTCCCAAAAACTATTGAACTAATCACACTCAAATTGCATTAAAAATGATAATAATAATAACAAAAATAATAATTATGAATAATTATATACAATAATTACAAAATAATTTGAAAAATAAATAGGCATATCCCTTCATCCTATATACATACACATATATATATATGTATATATATATATATATATATATATATATATATATATATATATATATGTATGTATACACACACACACACACACACACACACACACACACACACACACACACGCCTTACTGTGAAAATAGCAAAAGTTTAATAGTTAAACATATTCATTTAAAAAAACAGGCTTATAAATAGCCCCTAAGTTAACTATCCATGATATTTCTTTTTATCCAGCATCCTATGTTTCTGATTTAAAGATAAATCATTATCCCACACCATATCTATTCCTATAAAAATAAAATGTGCTGAATTATGTTCAAGTTTATGCTTGTATAATGCACTCCTAGGTCTCTTGCAGTTTATGTCACTAAGATGAGCAGCTATGCAGCTTTTAAAAGCCCTGGAGGTATGGTCAACATAAAATGCTCCACACTGGCAAACCATTATATATATAACCCACTCTGTCCTACAGGTGATCAGAAACCTAATATCATACACATTAGAGGTATTTACCGAGGTAAATGAACTGGATTTAGATACAACCTTGCAGTATACACAATTACCGCATGGGTTACTACCTCTAAGGCCACATCCTGTAACCTTACCCTTGGTATAATCCATCTTCTTATACTAGGATAGATATTCACCCACATTTCTACCCTGTCTGTAGCTATAGGAACAATAATCACCTAAGCATTGATCAAAAAAATCATCAGTTTTCAATGTGTACCAATATTTACCGACAATTTGTTTAATTTTGAAACTATTAGTTCTATATGTAGTAACCAATCTAACATTACATAACATTCCTGGGTACCTAGTAATAAAGGAACCCTATTAAATTTAAGGGCCATTTTCTTCTCTTGAGAAATATGTGACTTACTATAATGTATGCTTAGATTGTACTATCACAATGATGATGCCAGGGGTCGAAACCGGTTTGTGCTTGGATTACTTGTTTCCTTGAGTGTTGTAAGGAGACTTCATTTCTGTTTCCGTGTACATTTCCTTTGGCACTTATCCTTTCCTTATTAAAGGATTTGGTTCAACTGGACTGTTATTTTTATACTTATAAGTGAGGTGAAGTTTATGCTGGACCTTGTGTCGGAGTGGATATTGGTTTGGTCCGTGCATTGTGGTTTTGCCAGAGTGTACACTGGAGCTGTTTGGTGGATGTAGCTTTTTCATGCGCTGCACTGATTTGGCCTTGAGTTGTGGGGCTATTTTGGAACTGTTGGTCGAAATACTATGGCTGAAAGAGTTGATCTTCAGATCTTTATAGTGAATTTGGCTTTGGATAAAGAGGATGTTACGTGTTTTGGAAGCGACAACACTTTACTTAACATGCGAATGAGTATGAAGGTGGGCTGCACTTCTGAAATGGAACAGTTGTTCCAAGAACTGAGTGTGACCACTAAAAAAGTGTGTTCAACTGTGTGGCATATCAGGCTTTTAAAAGCATATCTTGGGGCTGATATTGCACCTCGTGGACTTAGGGTATATGTTGAACCAGGCATGGGTAAGAAAGATGAGGATTTTATGTCAAAATGGTGATCGGTACAGAATGCAGCATCAAGACTGTTTATTGTACTGCTTGTAACGTATTACGAGAAATCATTGGTGGATCAGAGGGGTAAACTGGACTCTTATCTGGACACTATCAGAAAATGTATGAAAAATATATGCATGAAGTAGGAGTTTTGGAAAGGAGGTTAAAAATGGAAAATAAAGAATTTTAATAGAGATGTGAATGATTTTAAGAATTATGTTGTTTTTTTCATGGAAGTCTAATAAACGGGTTGTTAGATTTTCTGGGTCAGCTACTAAATCCAGTAGGGTAAAATGTAAATGGGGATGACCAATATAGAAGTCGACCCATAGTTCCCATTTAACTACCAATTTAAGTGCATCAGCCTTCTCATCGGATGCTGTTAGTACTGATACTGATAATGATTTACGGGATAGTTTGCATGTCATTTCTCCAGTATCAAAGAGATCTAGAGGGAGAAATGGCCCTTTAGACGGGGTGGAAGAAAACATTGTAAAAATAAATATGGACAATGTGGAGAAGAGTTTCAGAGACTTAACAAAAATGTAAATGATAATGTATGTACCTGCCCTGCCAAATTAACCCTTATACAATGTAAATATTGAAAGTGGCACTAGTAATGTGTTAGACGATGGAGGTGATTTAGTAGTGAATTTGACAACACATGTCATGACAAATGGTGAAATAAGTGTTCTGAACAAAGGGTTAAACTATGTTCCATCACATTCTGTGTCAGACTATGATATGTATATGGATATTAACAATTTCAGCAGAATTTTGAATTTGACATATTTTTTCAGGAATAAGAGTGATACTGTTGAATCTGAACATTTGTGTTTTAGGGTTTAAAAATCTACGTTTAACCCCCCCCCCCCATGTCATCCTAGGGTAAAAATATTTGAAGAGGTTGTATTGAAGGAGCTGCATATTAATCAGTATGGTATATTCAAGTGTCATAATAGAAACTTGACCAAAGATGAATGGTTGAGTTTGAAGCAACTAAGGGATAATAAGGATATAGTAGTTCTTAAAGCAGACAAAGGAGGGGCAACCATGATTTGGGAGACGAAAGAATATAATAAGGAAGCCCTTAGACAATTAAATGATGTCAGAAACTACTGTAAACTGTCCATTGACCCTACTGTAGATTTTAAAAGTAAAATTGATGGATTGTTGTTACAGTATAAAAATGATGGCTTGATTATGGACACTGTTTATAAGGAGATAATTGTGGAAGATCTGAAACCATAATTGTTTTATATATTGCCCAAAATTCATAAAAATTTGTTTCCACCTCCACAATGTCGGGAAAAGGTTCATTAACTGAACCTATTTCAATGGATTTAGAATATAAGTTCAAACCTTTACTATCTTTAGTTAGGGCCAGGATTAAGGATTCCAATGAATTTGTGAGATTAATGGATGATCTACAAGTTACTACTGATTGCTATTTTTGCACCCTAGATGTTCAATCATTATATACAAGCATTCCACACCAAGGAAGCCTATTAGCGGTTAAATTTTGGTTACTAGAATCTGGGTTATATTCACCTGAGGAACAGGTACAGCAATGGGTACTACCTTTGACCCTATATATGCTGACCTCTTAATGGGGTACCTTGAGAAAAATTTGATCTATGGTGAGGATAATGTATTCAAGGAGCATCTAATAATGTGGAGACGTTATCTAGATGATTGTTGGGGCATCTGGTCTGGTACCCTGTATGATTGGAAAGCTTTTATTAATGACTTTGGTTTAATTTTTGTAGATGGAATTGAAAATACTACTATTGATTTTTTGGACATAGAGGTGTCCAGGGCTATGGATGGAACTATAATCATGGGACTTTATAGAAAACCTTTTACTAAGAATTCACAGGCTAGCAGTTGTCATCCTAAACATATATTGAATAATATACCTAAGGCTCACTTTCAAAGTCTAAGATGTATTTGTAGCCAAAATGATAATTTTGAGACCAAGGTTGAAAAATGGGAAATAGGTTCATTAGAAAGGGTTATAGAAGGCCACATATTTATCAAGAGAAGAATATGGCCCTTAAATTTAATAGGGTTCCTTTATTACTAGGTACCTGGGAAACTGATCCAAAACCCATTAAGCCAGAAGATTCTAATGTTAGATTGGCTACTAAGTATGTAACTAATAGTTTCAAAATTAAACAAATTGTTGATAAATATTGGCACACATTGAAAATTGATGATTTTTTGATCAATGCTTAGGTGATTATTGTTTCTATAACTAGAGATGGGGTAGAAATGTGGGTGAATATCTATCCTGGTATAAGAACATGGATTATACTCCAGGGGGGCAAAACCGGTTTGTGCTTGGATTACTTGTTTCCTTGTTTCCTTGAGTGTTGTAAGAAGACTTCATTTTTGTGTTCATGTATATTTCCTTTGGCACATATCCTTTCCTTATTAAAGGATTTGGTTCACCTGGACTGTTATTTTTATACTTATACATGAGGTGAAGTTTATGATGCTGGACCTTGTGTTGGAGTATATATATATATATATATATATATATATGATAGATATATAGATACAGATATAGATATAGATATATAGATATCTACAGTGGATATAAAAAGTTTACACACCTCTGTTAAAATGCCAGGTTTTTGTAATATAAAAAATGAGACAACAATAGATCATGTCAAAGTTTTCCCATCTTTAATGTGACCTATAACCTGTACAATTCACAATTCAATTGAAAAATAAACAAATATGTTAGGAGGAAAATATAAAAAATAAAAAAATGTACAATAAGCTGGTTGCATAGGTGTGCACACCCTTAAACTCATATTTTGCTGAAGCAGAAGAAACTGCAAATTTACATATTTTTTTGTCTGAATGAGGTCAAGATGGTGGAAATATGTAAGACTGATCACTGCAGTGAGAAGAGAAGAAAATCCAATGATCTCTCGTTAAGGCAAAAGAAGTGGTATTATACTGCTACAAAATGCCTCCCCCCCTTAGAATTAATTTATTTTCTATATCCATTCCATTTCTTGCATTTGATTTCACATGGAACAGCTTTCAGGCTTTAGTCCTTCGGTTTGCTTATCAACAGCAGCACAATCAGAAACATCCCCCCTAACAGGGTGAAGGAACATTATATGTTCATCATATTAGAAAGCATTTCTGAAAGAATTAATAAATCACCTAAAGTACTGTGCTTTTCACGCTCCTTCTTCTGATTCTAAATATGCTTAGAATATAAGTAATGATTTGTATGCCTATACTGCTGTCCATTTTATGATAACATGATCGTCGGAGCCTAACGTGGTCTAGTTCTTATTTCTTTCATAACAGATAGAAGAATCATCAGTTTTTTGCATCTCTATACCATACTGAACCATATTTATTTGATTTTGTCATGTTGTATACTTTTGTAAAAAAGTGGTTACTGAATAAAATGATGCAGTAACATGTTTGTTTGCAGTCATGATTTTCATAGCTCAACCTTAAATTTATTTATACTTGGACAGGAAAGGGATAGTCCTCAAGCAGATGTGTAGAAGATTTTGACAGATGTACCCTTGCAAAATAAAAATGCACACTGAAATACATTTATGAAACTCCTTATTTCAGTCTTCGGTGATGCCTTGAAAAGCAAAAATTTGTAAATATATGTTTGTGTTCAGATGTGCTGATATTAAAAATGTCCTCATACTTCAAAAGAAAGTAAATAGCTTTGTTGAAATATGTTTTGTTTCCACTTAGAACACTAATGAGCATTCTCCGAAGACAAAACATGACCTTCTAACCTATGAATCAATTAGCCTTCTTTAATAAATCCTACATAATGCATACCCTTGGGTCGTGGCCTTTGTTTTTATAAAATTCAAAGTAAGTTTGGGAAACATTTCTATTGTACATGTAAGCACACACAGAAAATAAATGCATTGTGAAAATAATCATAAATAGTGATATTCTGACATGCTAATTTGATGTTATAAATAAATGTGTCAGATTGTAGAGAGGCACAATCCATGCAGTGCATGCAAAGTGCCATACAGTTTTATTAATTAGTAACCTGTGTTATTATGTGGCACTATTTTATTATGAAATATCCAGCCTTATGAAGTTGACATGAATTTGGCAGTGGAATAAACCTACCAAGTATTGTTCTTCAGAACTTTCACTATGGGGACACTGAGGTATTAATAAATACAACTTTGTGCTATACTCCTATTAGGATAAATGGTAAAAATCTTTTACACAAAATAGTGAAACTGAGAGCTAGGTCAAGATCATTCTGCATCTTGCAGAACACCTTGATGTTTGGGCCAATATTTACAAAAATCTTAATAACACCAACTTGAACACGTTAACCATGTTGAAGCCTACAAATGTAAATGCCCTGTCTTTTGAGAGTACATGCTTCAAATCAGAGATATTACAAAATATTACAATGGAAACTAGAAATGTAAAGGATTAATGTGACGAAGCATAATGCAGCTATGTCCAGTTACATGCAAGGACTGAAAGGTATAGGATACAGCAAGGCAGACCAGAACATACACTATTCATTAAAGTGATTAGAAAATGTGTGCGAGGAAGAAGAGGTTGAAGAGAAAATGTATATGGCGACACATGCTCAGTAAAATAACCCTGTCAAAAATAGGGAAATATGTAAATAACAGATAATAATATATGAATATATGTCTGCTATATGAATCACTCAGAAACTGACAATCTATAACAATTATAACGAATGAAAATATAGAAACACTTGAATTTTTATATACACTGATATATCATGGCGTCACTTAGTAAGTTCGTATCTGACAAAATATAAAAGAAAATAATCAGCTGAAATGGAATGCAGATATGACTAAATTATTAACAAATGTCTCAGCCTTAACTGTAAGCCACTGATGGTGTCAATGGTTTAATATGTAGCACATCGGTGAATTTAAGCACAAACTTTTCAACTCTGTTAACCACGCACTTTCAAAAGTCAGTGAGATCAGAAGGTCCCATCATGTGTTTGGATACTTGTTGCAGTACTGACATTGCAGGGATACTGTCATACCTCTCAACTGTCCAGATTTGGCAAAAAGGCCAGATGTTTTCCTTATAGTTTTGGTCTGTTCCTGATAAAATTTATGGTTTTCTGGCAAATCATAGAGACTGAAGTCACTAAATAATACTAAATAATGACAGACATTTGTGTTTCAGACTTCATATCCTTCAGAAAATATATAATAATAATAATAATAATAATAATAATAATAATAACACAAAACCTGTTATTCTAGCAACTTCATAAGTTTATAAGGGTTTCCTATTATATTCTAAAAAGCCGACAATGTTAAATCTGACATTGTCGAGATAAGAATAGCAAAAGTGCCAAACGGGTAAATGGATATCTACATAAGGGGAGGTTTCCTTTTACTTTAATGAGGTGCGGTCTCGGAGTTGGTATATTTAAGTAGCGGGGGGTTGTGGGGGGTGCAAGGGGGCTTGCCCCCCTGCCTACACCCTTTAGATTTTCATTTTTTTTTATTTCTTTTTTATGAACATTCAAAATGTTAATGGTTCGACCTTTACTGATTCAAACCATTAAACTTTCGATGTTCTAATATAGACCTGTTTATAAGAGCAATATTTAAAATCCATCCTATTTTTGGGTCTTTGTCCCCCCATTGTTTCTGATTTTGTCCAGATTTCTTGCACTGAGAGGTTGAGAGGTATGTATTGCATTCATGAGGTGCTGTCCTTAGGATGAGACTTTAAACTAAGATCCAAGCTATATGAGTTGGTGGTAACAGAATGATATGAAAAACTACCTTGATGCAATGTACTTGTACTTGTAAAGAGAGTACTGAAATTCCCAAATATTCTGGACAAATTACATCTACATTTTGTAAGAATAGCACCCCTTCAATCCCCTGAAAACAAGATGTGCCTATTGTTACTTACCCAGTTAATAAAAGTCAACATTAAATATCCACTGTTGTAAGAAAGACTTTTGAAGAGTTGCTTTTGATCCTGTGAGACTTAACAGGATAGAGAGTGAATATCCTAATTACCTGCAGAGGGCTCTGGTGTTCTCAGTGAATTGAGTCATGGCATGCCTTGGACCATGTACATAGTGGAAATACAGTCTACATAAATCTGTGTTAATATGTCCAAAATTAGGAACAGGACAGGAAAATATTATCACAGCTTTAATGTAAATGTTACCTGTTGTTACATTGTGTCCATTTATTGTTTTTCATTAGAGACAATATAATTCTCTCTTACTGAGCCGGTGTTTTTTCTTGTTTCCAGTCAGACATATGTACATACAGTATACCTAAAAGAATAAATGTAATTAGGCTGTTAAATTATGAGAATTTCTGACTGTACTTATTCTCATGCATATGATTTTGAGATGGACTGTGTCTTCTTCTGGACTTTGTCAGGTTCATGCATCTATTCGCTGATAACCCACATAATTCATTTTTGGTTCACAGAGTACCTGGAGCCTTTTACTTTCAGTAGGTATAAGGCAGGTAATCTAATCCTGCACAAGATGCCAGTCCATTGCAGGATGCACCAGAACATGCGGAATCAGACACACACATATACAAAATATAATCAGTCATACACAGCCCATACAGCAACAGAAATTTGGAGGGTGACTAAGTCACATAAAGTAACATCATACACAGAGGGAAGACGTGCACACTGTATGAAGAGACCATGCCTGACAGAAATGTACTTGCAAACCAAGTGCTATGGATCACAAATGAAAACCACCTCATTAGTGTACCACTCTTGTTAGACTTGGTCATTTTTTAATATCAAAGTTAAATAGTTACAGTTCTCTCTTCCCTTTGTTAATTGTATTATATTTAGAACCATTGGCAAAGAAAATAAGGGACTCAGAAATTTAAGGATATAATTGGTATGGTAGTCAAGAAAAGCTGCTGGCTTTATTTGCAGATGATATTATTTTATACCTGACAAAAACCAGAAAAGGACATTTCAGTGTTGTGGAACATTTTGAGACAGTTTCAAATTCTTTGGGATACAAAATGAATGATGCTAAAAGAAAAAAAAAAACAGCAGTAAATTATGTACCCACACATGAGTTAGGTCAGCAATAACCACAGGTCAGACAGGAGAAGTTGTGGATATCAATTAATAAAGAGTTGAAGGATTTTTATCTGGGAGGGGAAGACAGCAAGAGGCAAGTGGGATAAACTGATTCTTCCAATAAAACAAGGCAGATTGGGATTACCTGATTTGAAGAAGTATTTCAAAGCAACACACTTAAGGCTCCTCCTATACATAGCACAAGCAGAAACCTAGAATTCAAAGTGGAAAGGGATGATGGTGAAACAGGGGGAGGAGGGAAGCTCAAGAAACAAGGAGGGACTGGGATTTGGATGCAGATCTTTAAGGAGAATAACAATAACCATACAGAATATTATATTTATAAAGTAACAGAAAGTATTCTAAGAACTAAGCCAGCACAGCAATGGAGAAAGGAGATTCTTCAGATAGGGATAACTGCAATTAGGGATACAGATAATAGGCAAGATGGGGCCTTATTTTATTGGAGAAAACTACCAAAGGAACCAAGTTATTGTGAGCAAATAACTAGAGAGGGAAGGGTAATAGAATGGGAAGACACCAATAGTTTATTTGGACTGCAGGTTGGAGATTGCCTCCCTGTCAAGGACTGATATGAGTATAGGCAAAGAGGAAGAAATGGGGGGCCTAAATGAAAGACCAGGACTGGTAGAGTCTTTAGTAGGATCTAGAACAGAAGCTGCCATTAAGAAAGTAATAATTAATTAGTAGCATTTATAAAATATTGCATGATAACCATAAGAATCACTCAGAGGAGGTTAGAAAGGACTGGGAAGAGCTTTGATAAGCAATTCACAAAGAAACAATGGGGGATATATGTATGTCTCTCAAATATGTGAAAAGTCTAGAAAATTTAGTATCTTTGCATGGAAGAGTTTACATAGGCATTTTTATACCCCAAATAGACTTCAAAGAATTTTTCCTCAGGTAGACAACAAATTTTGGAAGTGCAGTGGGGAAGAAAGAGGTAACTGGAAACATATTTTCTAGGAGTGTAATGCGTTGGCAGATTTTAAGGATTCTTGCAGACTGCTCTGTTGGAGTTGCTGGGTGAGCAAGTTGGTCTAACTGGGAAAATTATTTTTTGAGCTATGATATAGAATTGAAATTGCCTAGAAATAGTAAGGCCTTGATGAGTCTAATTGCTGTGGCTGCCAAAAATGCAATTACTAGAAAATGGAAATCAAAGTCTAAACCAACTTTACTAGAAGTAGCGAATATAGTAACAGAGATAAAACAACTAGAATTGGGATCTTTATAAAAGAGTAGGAACAAATTTCATGGAAAAAATGGGAATTGTGGGAACAATACATGTAGAGGAGGAACAAGGTTTAAAATAAGGCAGGATTTGAATGAACTGTGCAATGTTTGACTGACAATGACTGGATAGATTATAAGTGATACATAATGTTTGCAGCTACAATTGTGTTAGCATGGTTTGTAATGTATATTGTTTGCAAATTAAATTGTGTCAGTATAGATTGTTTTCATTTATATAAATGTCTAAGATTGCCTATCTCCTGTGTGATAATTTAATAAAGATGTTTCTTGTTTAAGAAAGAAAAGTTAAATAATTACAATCTGATTTTCAGTAAAGTAACAGATAGCAAATTGCCATCACCAGTCTTCCTCAATAATGTAATAAAAATAAAAATAAACTGCAGCTTAAAGTCCAATAAAATTGTTTAAGAATTTGCAGGGTGGAACATAATAGACCTAGATTAGACTTAAGAGTCAAACAAAAGCTGTTCAAGTAATCACAAGCAAAATGTAATCTGGTCATACAGATTATGACATATTCTAGATGGATTTCATAAGGGCAGTAGTGAGTGGCTTTAGAATGCTTCACTTAACAAAGGGAGTTAACACAAAGTCGGAGACTAGTTCAAAAGAAAAAGATGCTCCAAATAATTGGAAGAAGAAGCTATATAAAACTATTTGTATAAAGTAGGTGCAGTGATGCATGGAAGGCATATTTGTTGCATAGGATGGTGGTAAAAGTTCATTACAAAATAACTGGGTACAAAAAAGTAGTTATTACAGTGGATTAAGGCTATGTGGCATTAATGATTTGCTTCCTATACTCGTAGGAGTATAGGAAATTACTAAGCTATTGACCAAGAGGTCATTTCAAGCCTATAATTTCATCTCAATGTAATACCAAAGAAATATTAGTCAATGCCCAAGATTGCATTTAGTAATGGCTGCCCATGTTCAGGAGGGTTGTGGACACTATCCCTGGTAAGAATTTATGGTGTCCCAACCACTCATCCAGGTTCCTCTGGAGTTGTTCTGTTTCTCAGGAACTGGTAACCTATTCCAAAGATGCATCATTCACTGTCCCTCCACCATGTCCTATTTAAGCCATAGGCCATATTTAGGTCCCTGGAATTAGTAGCCCTCATCCCATTTGATTTACAGATGTACAGGAAGTTCATTAGGTCTGGGTCTGAGATTGCTCTGTAAGCCAGGCATAAGTCTCCCATAAAAAGTCTGAATAATACAGAGTATAGTGACAGGGACTTTAGTGAGTCTGTGTAAGGCACATGCTGGAGTCCCTTGATCTTCTTTGTTCGCAGCTTCTGAGGTCTATCCAATTGCTACAGATGCTTTGTATGGTACATGCTGAACGAGTGTTATACTTAAATATGGGCTGAATTAGTGCCAGGTATAGAGGGGTATAACCTCCTTTGTTCTTGAGGTGATGCCTTTGCTAATCAAGTGTGCTACATAGAAAGCCTTCCTTACTACAGTAGACATAGGGTGGTCAAAGTTAATGTCACCATTAACTTGTGATCCCAGATCTCTTTCCACTTTGTGAGTACTTAGGGTATTGTTGATTTGATAGTGTGAAGGGACATTGTATGTGCCAAAGGGAGTAAGGATGCATTTCTTTGCATTCATTTTGAGACCATGACTAAGACACCAGTCGCTGGTTTCCATAAGACACTCTTGGAGTATACTGACATCATTTGGGGATTCAATAATTGGACCTAGTTTGCAAAATCATCTGCAAACTTGGTTAGCTACAACCCCTTAGTTTTGACCTGAACTTCTGAGAAGTATATACCAAGTAGTAGGGGGCCAAGCACTGGCTCCTGTGACATCTCACTGTTGACAGGTCTGCTGGTTTCCCACTTTGATAGTGTGCGGCCAGTTTCTAAGCCAGTTGGCAACCCGTCTTACAACAAAGGGGTTTACTTTAAGTTTGGTAAGTTTATCGGTAATGCATGAGTGTGGGATTGTGTCAAAAGTCTTTCCCAAGTCAAGGTATGCTGTGTGCATAGATTTGCCCTCATCAATGGCCCTAGTCACATTTTCAAAGAAATCTACCAGATTTAACAGGCAGGATCTGCTTTTGACAAAACCGAACTGGGTTGGATTCAGGGTTTAGAGATTGCCTATGTCTTTATTTATGAGGTCTATAATAATATATTCCTTGACCTTATAGATGAGGCTGATCAGGTTTATGGGTCTGTAATTCCTCAGGTCTGCTGCTAGGCCACCTTTGTGGATGGTATAACTGTTGCTGTTCTTCATTCTGCAGGAACAAAGTTTGTGGTTAGGTTATGATTGAAAAGGGTACTTAATGGTGATGCTAGTTCATGTTTTAGCTTGTTTAGAAGATAGCCAGAGATACTGTCTGGTCCCATAGAGGCTGTGTTTTTTGCCTTGGACATGGCTTTGATGACCTGCTGTTCAGGTATATAGGGTGGAGTGGGATTTGGGGAAGGTTTGCAATACGTTTGGAGGGGATAAGGGAGTGAAATGTTCACAAAACCTATCCACTAACAGGTTTGCTATGTCTGTGGGGTCAGTGTGTGTGTGATACCGTTAGTCACTAATTCTGCACATACATGGGCCCTACCTTTTAGTCTACATACATAGCTGTAAAAGACCATATGGCTGTCCTTGTCTGTGTTTGCTAAGTTTTTCTCAAAAGAGCCCTTATAGGATTTGACAAGTTGTCTTATATGCCTGTTGAGGCTGTGGAGGGTGTTTTTCCATTGTTGAGGCCCCGTGTTTGTTTTCTTGGATAGTAACCTTTTGCATTTATTGCAAAGTTTGTTGATGCTGGATGTCCACCAAGGTAGCTTATTTTTACTTGTGGCTCTGGTTTTGATTCTTTCTGGTACAGTCAAGTCTATACACTTATGCAAGTGATTGTACAGGGCTTTAGTTTAACCTTCGGTGTAGTTACCTCTTCCAGCTGGGGGTGGGACTTGGAATGCATTCATACCTTCACCTAAGAGGGTATGTTTTTTTTTTTTGGTGAAGTTTTTTAGGCTGATTTCATTCACCCTTTGTGAATTCTGGTGTTACTGCCAGTTCAATGGTGACTGATTTGTGGTCTGATTTTACTAATGAGGGTGTGATGGTTGTGGTAGTGCATCTGTTTGACATATTAGTAAGGACCAGATCTAGTATGTTTGCTCCTGTTGTCAGGGTATGAACAATTTGTTCTTGGATATTTCAGTTAAAAAGTCAAGGAACCTTTGCACTAGTGAGTTAGGGCTAGCATAGGTTTCCGATTTTATGGTGGGATAATTGAAATCCCGCATAACCAGAGTGTTTGGTAATATTTGGGTTGTCTCCAGTTTGGTCAAGTAGGCTTCATGGGCATCATGACCCATGGAGGGGGATTGATAACTGGCTATGACTTGAAAGGTCGTCTTAAACACCGTAACCTGAACTTGGAGTAACTCCATGCAGTTGTCCAGTCTAACTAGATGGGAGGTGAATTTATCTCTAACACAGATAAAAAAAATGCCTCCTTTGGTTCTCACATGTTCATTTTGTAGTCTGAAGATGTGAAAGGAATTGTAGCCTTGCAAAGCTGGGGTACTGTCTGAGGCCTTGAACCAGGTTTTTGTGACTGCTCAGACACCTACATCTTACAGTAATAGAAGTGCTTCAGGGTGTGAATTTTTTGGTTTAACCTCCTAGTGTTTAGCAGCATGACCTTTATTTTGTTATGGTTGCCAAATTTCATGTCAGTAAGTTTGTTATCGAGACCTTACCAAAACAAGGCACTATGGGGGGAGGCAAGAGCCTTTGCCAGCAGCCAAAAGCCTAGTGTTGCCAGGTGCAAAACGTCTCTGGCAAAGCAGCAAGGTTTCTCAACCATGGCTTCCCTGGCTACAGGAACTGGATCCCTTTTGAATGACACCAAAAACTAAGCTATTTATTGAAATCAATCATTTTTTTGTTTATAATGTGGCATCATTCAAGGTGAGGATAGTATGCTGCTCAAGGCTAGGGACATACCTGCCTATTACACATACTCAGAGAGCTTAATCATGTCTCTCTTAATATAGTCCAGTGAAGTACATCTCAGGTTGTTCACTCTAACATGAACTATTATAGAGTCATAATGGTACTTGTTGGTGAGAGACCTGAGTGCATGAGTGATCTGATGAATCCTGGCACTGGACAGGCACCTGACCGTGACTTTCTCCTTGACCAACGTAGTGAGTGGGACATCCGCGTGTCTCAATATAGGGTCTCCATTGACAATAAAATTTGTTTATTTGAGTGTTATGTCTTATGGTCTTGGTAGGTGAGACACTGATGTGTGTGATACTGGCGCTGGGGGAACTGTTTTAGTTGTTGCAGTCTTGTGTTTTGGAGGTCACTGGTGTCTTGGTAAGTTTTTTGAAAGAACCTCCGCATATGTTGATTTTGGTGTTTGATGCATACTCTGTGTATGAGTAGTGGTACTATGTGCATGAGTAGTGGTGGTGGGTGGGCTGACAACCTCTCTTCACTGTTACTGTTTCAAGTGTGAGAGAGCATGGATTCAAGATCATTGGTGTAGATACATATCTCGCACTCTGTACTAAAGTGAGTTATTAGTAGTGGGTTGTTGGTCTACTTGAAGCAATTGTTACACTTCTTCAAGAGACCCAAGTCAACAAGGCTGGCAGAAGAAACAAAGGTAGTCCAACTGTCCATAATACTAGTTTGAGACAGGATCAATGAAGGAGGAGCTCCATAGATGGATATTTCTGCTGAGGGGGTTTTGCTGGTGGTTTAATAGGTTACAGCTCACTAACAGTATTTCTTTGACTGAAAAAGTACTAAGTATGAAGGCTACACTAGTGTGCTACAGCTGTATCTAAGGTAAAATTTGTTGAATTTATTTGTCTGTCTATGGAGCACAATGGCAGAGCAGTGCACAATGCTGCATCACGTGTAAATAAGCAGAAACGTGCTCAAATGCAGGGTTTAAATACCAGAAGCTAAAAACATGAAAAAAAATGTAAAAATGTCCAAAAGGGCCAATGAGGATGCTTACTCCAAGCCCTAGTCCAACCACCCTACACCAGACAGGTTCCATTCAGTACACTCCTCTCACTAGAGTGCAGAAGGGCCCTTTCCAAGCAAAGATGGCATGGAAAATTTGCTCAGAATAAACAGCCACTGCAAACAGACCCAGATGCCACAAACCTGTATCTGGACTATGCTACACTTACTAGCTACCTTAGTTTCGGCAGGAAAAAATAGGGGATGTTTAACACAGCAGAAAAATATCAGTGATACACTAAAAAAACATTTTAAATAGCAGGAAATCAGCAATAAGACTCTAAAGAATAAGTCCAAGAAATATCACTCCCCACAGGACTAACGCTACCTGTGCCAAACTCAGACCAAGCACATAAACTAACATAAAAGGCACAGTAGTGATGCAGGCAGTAAACACAGCACTAACCAAAATGCAGGAAACAAAGCTGATAAAACTGCTGCTGCATGAACTTTAAAATTCAGATTTATTGTGATACAAACAGGAGACTTGGTAAGTGCTTTCACCTGGATAGGCTTCTTCAGAACAAAAGAACTCCCCCCTCTTCTTCATCCTTGTATGACAAAAAAGGTGCCAAAAACAGACAAACCATTAAAGGCACAGTACAACTATCATGGTATACAACATAAATGAAGGGCTTACTCTAAAATACATTAACCATAGTAAAATAAAAACACTTATACCACTCATAAAACATGAATAGAGATGTATAAAAAAAAACCTGCATAAATTCATACTAATTGCACAACACTAACAACAAATCCTCTCATAAAAATGCTCTCATAATATATGTAAAAATCACAGTCATACATATCACTTCAATCTCCTGGACTTCAGGAAAGGCCTCAATGGTACTTTCTCATTCAATCCAGGAAAAACATCTGCTCTAAGTCTAACAATCCATTTAGATTCAATACTCTCAGTTCTACCCCTCACACCCCCCCCCCCAAAACTAGTACTGGTCTAACGCAATATCTGAAATTTACCCATGAGGTTTCTGAGAATTGGATTTCCTTTTTGGTTGTCTATGTTCAGAGATTGGAAAGTGGCCTGTTGAACACAGGAGTATATGGAAAGGAGTATCAATGCAATTCCTATCTCCATAGACACAGTATGCATCCAGGTAACATCTTTGATAATATTGTGGGGGGTCAGATATATAGGACGTCACGGTATAATCCCAGTCAGGATGGTTTTGAGGCAGATGTCAGGGATTTATGTGAGCGGTTTAAGAGCAGGGAATATCAGACATCTGATATGGAGAGAGGATTGGCAGACCTCATTAATTTGAGGGAACAAGCTGCTGCACCCTTTTTCTCTGAGACTGTAGTGGACCATGATGGTCCCTCCCAGGGTGTTCTGGCAGGGAGTAGAAACCATGGTTTCAGAGTGCCCTTATATTATACTAAGGATGTAGGTAGGCTGAAGGATGTGATTAGATCACACCGGGGTGTGTTAACACTGGACAAGAATGTGAGGGAAATTGTGAGTGCTGCCCCAGGTTTTGTCTATAAGAATAGATTGAATCTAAAGAAATTGCTGTGTTATCCTGTTATGGATGGTGGAGGTGATAGGGTTGCTGGTACTGTACCCTGTGGTAGTTGCAACTATTGTTGTTCCATAGACACTGTTGTCCATTTCTATCACCTTGTCTATGGCACTAACCATGCAAATAGAGTTCATGCAAACTGTGAATCTACACATGTTGTTTATTTGGCCTCCTGTGGAGCCTGTGCTATGTTTTATGTAGGCAAGATGGACAGGAGGCTGAGGGACGGAAAAAGGGAACATCTCTACCAGATCAGGATTCATTCCACTGTCAATGCTCTGTCCAAACATGTCTTGTCTAATGATTCCACACATCTTTTCCATTTTAAAGTACTAGATCTTACACACACTAGTTTTAGGGGGGGATGTAGAGGTAGAATTGAGAGTATTGAATCTAAATGGATTGTTAGACTTAGAGCAGATGTTTTTCCTGGACTGAATGAGAAAGTACCATTGAGACCTTTCCTGAAGTCCAGGAGATTGAAGTGATATGTATGATTGTGCTTTTTACATATATTATGAGAGCATTTTTATGAGAACATTTTTATGAGAGGATTTATTGTTAGTGTTGTGCAATTAGTATGAATTTATGCAGTTTTTTTGTTTTTATACATCTCTATTCAAGTTTTATGAGTGGTATAGATGTTTTTATTTGTTATGGTTAATGTATTTTAGAGTAAGCACTTCATTTATGTTGTATACCATGATAGTTGTACTGTGCCTTTAATGGTTTGTCTGTTTTTGGCACCTTTTTTGTCATATAAGGGTGTACAAGGGGTGAGGGGTTTGGTCTGAAGAAGCCTATCCAGGTGAAAGCGCTTACCACGTCTCCTGTTTGCATCACAATAAATCTGAATTTTAAAGTTCATGAAGCAGCGGTTTTATCAGCTTTGTTTCCTGCATTTTGGTTAGTGCTGTGTTTACTGCCTGCATCGCTACTGTGCCTTTTATGTTAGTTTATAAGACTCTAAAGTATGTTTTAAACAGCCAAAAATCGATTATTTTAACAGTGCTTGGTTTGATTCCCTTGACTTCCATTTATCTAATTGTGTGCTTCTGAGCAAGTCAATTAAACATTCAATACTAGATGACTGAGTCTGAAAAAGGTCCATGTGGGTCAATACACCAACCTGGTTAGCAAATATAAAAATACATCAAATCAGAACTGCATAATAAAATAATCACCAATAGGAAAACCTTATGCAACCATCAGAAAGAGCAGATAAATAAATAAGTACAAAAGAAAATGATCCACATAGTCGAAGAAAGGAAAAAGTACAAGATAACCAGAAGCATTATCTCTATTTTCAGTGCCACATTCAATATAAGTTAGCATGAAAATGTTGAAAAAAATAGAAGCAACAAAGACAAGAAACCTTTTCAGATATCCAAAATAAATATAAAATGCTCAGAGGCATATTTCTTCATCTGTCTCTCAGATCTGCTTGGCAATGAAAAAATATGAGGGATTCCACTCTGAGCACTAATACCAAAGTTGATTAGTTAAGCAAACTAACATAAATAATTAAATAAATAAATACAACATGAAAATATAAGTATATTTACTTTTGAAGCCTTTTAAAGCATTTTTTGCCATGGGTGGACGCCCTTGCATCCACACATGTGGGTGGATTTGCTCCAGTAGCCAAATTACTTATATATATCTAGATCTATATTCTATATAATTATATCTATATCTACATCTATAGTCTCGAGAGAGCTATCCATCAGCAGATAATGCAATATCTATTACAAAACAATCTTTTAACCAAAACCCAACATGGCTTCCGACCTAGCCACAGCACAGCTACAGCCCTATTATCTTTTACAAACACCATGAACAAGGCCAGAGATGCAGGATGCTATACAGCCTCAGTATTCCTTAATCTCTCCAAGGCCTTTGACAAAATGTCTCACCCATTACTTTTGAACACCCTGTGTAACTTAGGCTTCTCACACAACACAATAGAATGGTTTCAGAGCAACTCAAGGATCGTAAATACGCAGTGAAATGGTCTAACAAACTCTCACCTTTTCTCCACAACCCTACTGGAGTCCCCAAGGCTCCATCCTAGGACCCCGACTCTTCAACATTTTCACAAACAACCTTCACACTGCCTCTCACTCTGGGACCCTAATTCAATATGGTGATGATTCCACCATAATCTGCACTGCTCAATCACTACCAGAACTATTCTCAAGAACTCAACAGTCCTTTACAGCAGTTGAATCCTGGCTAAGAAATGCCCAACTCTTTCTTAATCCAAAGAAGAGAAAACTAGTACTCTTTCATCCCCAAAACACCTGATCATTTCAACACCCTTGCATCTGACAACACTGCCATATAAATAGTGCAGGAAACCAAACTTCTAGGTGTTATCATTGACAATAAACTTTCATTTGACCCCCATATACAGCAAAATATAAAGAAAACTCATCAAAAACTGGGACTCTTATATAGAAACAAACATTTTTTCTTACAAAAAGCAACCAAAACTACCATTGGAAAAATATTTTTACTTCCCTCTCTTCTGCATGGGGCCTCTAGCTTCTAAATTCTACCCTAAGCAAGTTGGAACAGTGCTACAACAAAGTTGCAAAGTTTGCCACAAACTTTAAATATCACACACACCACTGTAAACCACTACTAGAATTAAACTGGCTTGAACTACCCAACCAACTTGCCTTTATTCAGCTATCAACCTTGCACAACCTTATTTTCAAGCCTACTCCTTGCCCTGCACTAGCCAATCTAGTCGCATCTTACACACCAAATGGATCCCTACGATCAGAAGACAAAAATCTCTTAGCTATCTCAAAACCAGCAAGAAAACCTGGTCACTCTTCTCTATATTCATACTCTGTCTCTGTACATTGGAATTCACTACCTCTAGCTACCAGTTTTATTCCTGGCCTAACCCATTTCAAAGCCTCTTTAAAAAATCATCTCAAAAATACAAGGCTCTGCTCCTGCATAAAGCCTGCCTAATGCTCAGGTCTTCCTCTTCTCTTGCATTTCAGTCCCTCGCAGACTGCAAGATCCTAAAGCTCTTCTAACTGCTTCTCTGCTTCTATACCATATCCTTATGCTACTGCTCAGGCTTTATTGCTTCTATTCTTAATTATCTTGCTATATGTCAGCATCACTAACTTTCTGGCTGCTATTTTTACATCATGTATGATGAGAGTGACTGTTATCGTCTGTAATGCTTTAACTGTATAGAATTGTTTAGATGTGTAGTAATATATTACAACATATTGAAGCAGTTTGTTCTTTCAATTTATTTTTGTATAGTATTTCTAATGTAATCTTTATTGTATTGTATTATACTGTATTTGTAGTGTACTGTATGTGGAGCTTTTCACACCAGGCCTCTGCTGAAAATGGGTTCTCTAGACCCAGTCAGACCACCCCGGTAAACAAATGTCAAATAAATAAATCTCTCTCTCGCTCTTTCTCTCTCTCACTATATATATATATATATATATATATATATATATATATATATATACACACACACAGATATATAAAGACATGTGTGTGTGTGTGTGTGTGTGTGTGTGTGTGTGTGTGTGTGTGTGTGTGTGTGTGTGTGTGTATGTGTATATGTGTATACCTCTTCTGGCTATTGGCACAAGTGGTACAGCAGTTGAACCCCCCAGCAATCATTTGCCTGCAGTATGACCTTGAGCAAGTCACTTAACCAGACAGTGCTTGGGATTAATTAAGAATATGGGCTAAAAATCTCAATGGTCCCCTGGAATGCAAGCCTAGTATCTACCTATGAATGTTTACTGTTCACATGGCTGTATAGTTGTGGGGAAAGGAGAAACATTGTAAAGATATGCCAATGGTACGAGCTCCTATGATTTTGCAGCATACCTGTTATATGCAAAAACATTCCATAACTCAGGTTTTATGATTTGGAGAGCTGGGACTGGGTAATATAAGGGCAACTGGGTATTACAAAAATGGCAAGCACCTCCATGCCTTCTGTATATACTGCATGTTGAATACACTGTTGCAACAGTTGTGTATTCCTGAAAAATGTAGACGAAAAGAAACAATGTTACTGTATAACATTAATGATAGTAAGTCCGTCATGTGGAATTACCATCTGCAAAATGTCAAAAGCTGGTTTGGAAATTATTTGAATAAAGCCTGGAGAAACAATTTCAAGGAGGGCTAAGCAGATTAAGGACTGATGATAACATACAGTTTGCATACAAATCAAAGCATTCATCAGTATTAGCAGTTTATAATTTCAAAACAGGGGAAACATCAAATTAAGACAAACTTGCACAGATTATAGCAAAGTACTTTGTAAGATGCAATTCAATAATTTCATAATGAAACTGAATTTAATGCAAATGAGACATTCATAAACACTGCCAGCTATCAGGGTGGTATGTATGGAATACCTACCGGTGAAATGGGGTCAAGAGACATAAAAACTTTGATGTGCTGGAAGCTTCATTTTTAGTACCTCATCGTTTTTTTCTGTAACATGGATTTAGGTAAACTACAGTAGTAGTAGTAATAATAATAATACTTTCTAGACTTCATAAACAAAAAATCCCTTGAGAAGTTAGCAAATAAACCTACTAAAGGACATAACTATCTTGACCTGTTTCTCATAAATGTGGCCATTTCTTTCAGTACTCCTCTGGTGTCATCTTCCTCAGTGAAATCTGGCTATAAACGTTTGACTTTCTCCTTTAAACTCTAAAAAAGCTCCTTGAGCAAACCTCACTGAATTTAACGACTACAAACATGCCAATCTCAACCTACTCTGTTGAAATATCAGAATTTCTTATGACTGCACCAACCCTGACCTCAATACAGCAACAAGCTTTACTAAAGAATTGTGCACCCATTTAGAAAAATGCATAGAGCTAGTTCTCTAAACCACAACTGAGTATCACAGGAAATTCAAAATGAAACCATTCTGGTGGTCCACTACCACAAGTAAAATATACAAGAAAGAACAATGTACTTTAAATTATTTAGCATATTTAAAACCAATTTTCTGAAGGATAATATCAAAAGCATTACAAAAAACATGAACATTATTACATTCCCTAAAGATGCCCATGAACTTAGGCTGGTCCCTGAAGCCAAAGGTAATTAAAAACCCTTCTTTATCTACTTTATCAATGTCAGAAAACTGCAAAAAAACTCTATCTTGCACAGAACGTATTAATAAGGACGCCTTCCATTGTAACCCAATAGTTATTACCACTTACTTGCAAACAATTTAATGCCAACTTTACCTGGAAATGTTTGTTCAAGCCCTCAAAATGTCTGAATGCCCTGCTCCCCCAGTTATTTAATGATCATTTACTGAAAGTGACAACAAGACTAAAACTCTTTCTCCATAGGACCTGACAATATTCCTGATTGCTTAAATAATGGTATCAAACATGTTTCCAGGCACATTCCTCAAACTATTGAACCTAACCTTACCTACCGATTTTTCTCTCATGATTGGTGTACTGCAGTGCTGATGCCCCTCCATAAGGGTGGCCTTACAAACAACCCAAGTAATTACAGACCTGTCAGTCTAACAGGACTCACCTGCAAAGCCATGGAATGTATTATAACTCACTTTGCTATACCTGAACCCCCCTCAACAGTCTTGCTTTGTGAAGAGTAGATTCTATTTAATATGATAAACTTCTTCAAAGTGGTTACAGAAGCTATAGATGGTGGCCATGCAGTGCATGTGACATATATTTCCCTGGCCTAGACCTTCAACATGAGTCCCTGTGCTGGCATGATATAAAAAGTAAATGCTTTAAAATTCGACCCGTACATAGCAAAAAGGAAAAGAAACTGTCTGAAAGTATGTTGCCTTATCAGATACTAGGAAATTGACCAGGGAAGTCCCTAAGGGCTTGGTGCTGGGACCTCTCCTTTTTCATATTTACTTTTCAAATCTCTCAGCAGAGCGTGAAGACCTCTGGTTAGCAAAATTTGCAGAAGACCGGAACTGGGATTGTTAAGTCATACTATATCACCTAAGCCCTCCAGAATGACCTCTTCCTAGTAAACCCTTAGTGTATCAAAAATGGCCTCAACTCATTGCGAAACATGTAGTATCATCACTACCACAAACCTCCCCCCCCCTCAGTATACTGCATAGACAACCAACATATCACCATAGAAAATGTAGTGAGGGACCCACATGGCTGGGTGATGTCTCCCTCTTTCATCCATTATTTGGCAACAGTTGTCAGGGCATCCTTTTATTTAGCCCTGCTACTTTCCAAATGAATACCATCAAGGTCTAAAGAGGTAGCTACTCCCTTATACTCAGCATTGATCAGACCACTTATCAATTATAGTCACCACTTTGGGATGCATTTCACTAAACATATCAAACAATTATAAAGATCCCAGAGGTTCTTAAACAAAAAAGTGGCAGGCCTGAAGTCCCTAGAGCTACTAAAAAAGGTCAAAAGCTCTATCCTTTTATTCATTGCCTTATAAACTTTTAAGTGGAGATCTATGTCTCATTTACTGCAGCATTAATGGTACAGTTGCCTAGGACCTCATGTTTCTCTACAAGTCAAGTATCTCCACCAACACTAGAACCAAGGACCTAAATCTTCACCAGCACATACATAAAAAAATTGTGGATGTACAGGTTTATAAGTCAGTACCTCCCAAAACTCTGGAATAAACTTTCCCTGTATACTAAGCAGTGTGACTTTCTATCTTCCTTTAAACATAAACTAGATGACTGTGTGGTATCTACAAATTGACACCAGGACTGAACAGTGAAGCTTGACAAAGGATACTGGAAAGGTGTTCATGCTCATTGGACTTGGTGTTCTTAGAATATCTATGATTCTGTGAATAATATTAGTATTATTCATATATGCAGAGGACACAAAATTGTCTGTAAGGTACCATTGAAGGAGTAATGCTTAATACTGAAAGAATGCCTTTCACAAGGCCAGAATGTACAAACATGAATGATATTCAAATAAATTAACATAAAGCAAATTTCATGTCATTCAGCAAAATATTCTAATGGTCAGTATGCTACTTAAAAAATGACAAAACATTTGTGTAGACATACATGTAATAATAGATAGGAAATTAGCCTTCTTAATACATGTCGATGCAATGTGAAAGGGGACAACTAAGTTGCAAGACTATATGAAAATGTATAAGGTAAAGAGCTGCAAAATAACTAGAGAAAGCTAAAGATAGGAGAAATGATTAGTGTCAACTCATTCAAAAATGTTTAAACAAGAAAATGGAAAACAAAAACACTCTGTAGATAACACATGGACATTTTTCAGCCCCCTTGCTTGTATTTATGAATCATTAATCATGCCCAAAGTGCAGAACCCATAAGACTAACTCAAATTCTGATAAAAAACTGATAATAATAAAGACAAGCCATGGCATACGTTGCAACCCAGAGACTCAAAATGATGAAATAAATTGCCACTGCATTTATAAATGATTCTTGGTCAAATGGATATAGAGAATGATTTGATGTTTGCAGTGGTCATAGAAGTCATAATGCTGATTAATAACATGCATGGTAGTGAACATCATAGTGTCCGAAGCTTGCTCATCTAACATTAGGTATATTGCTCTATGGTTCCCTTTCCATTTCCTTAATGTATATCAACCAGAAATTAACATACTTTCTTCAATCCGTCAGCACAATCAACCCAGGAGATTTTGCACATTTTTCTTCTTATGTTTCTATAAGCCACATGAAATTTTAGCAAACATAGTTTTCCTCAAATGTTTCCACTTCTCTTGATGTAATGCTGCTGTTAAAATGCACAAATATAGTCTCTGTCATGAGAGCATAAAAGTGAATTATCAAATTACTCTTAATCCATAATATGCACGCATTCATCAGGGGCTTAAAGTGTCCCTATCTGAGATTCACATTACGAACTCTTTGTGGGCTCCTTATTGAAATGTCAGCAAATGAAATGCAGAGTTCCGTCCAGCTAAAAAATAACACAAAATACAGAAGATCGAATCTTGAAAATTACAATTCTCCTTAAAGCTTCTTTTTTCCATGTGAGTAAGCCACCTACACTCCCTGAAATTATATACACCAACTCCAAGACTGATATACATTGGAGAAAAGGGAATATTCTGAGAAATGGCATCTCAGAATTAGCATATGTAAGTCTGATCTTTCAGCCATTCAGTCTCTGTATTTTGAGACTCTAGTGGGTCCCAATGTTTTAAACGGTTACCCTGTTGGCAACTTTTGGTGCACTATTCACTCTACAATACATGTTGATCTAGTGTTAAATACAACAACATTTCCACTGTTGATAGTTTAAAGGTAACTGTAGAGCATTTTATCAAGAGTAGACATTCAAAATGACAATTAATTTTCAAGGGGAGTCTGAAAACTTTGGCTTAAGCAGTGGAAAATCATGATATGGCAAACTAAGATTCATACCATCTAAATAATGGTTCTATCCTCCTATCTTCAAGGTAAGTAAAATAGTTGTAGAGTACATGAGCAATTGCTTGAGTACCTCTTTTCAGCTTTATAAATGTGATGCCTCATGGAAATAGAAATACTTCATGTTTAATTTATATATCCAGTTTTGTGGCAACAAATTCCTATGGCTTCCTCTTTTCAGAGATATAACAGATTCATTACATTTTTGTTAAATGTATTTCTAACTTAGTCACGCCTATCAAATTCAGCCTATAACTTCTATAGTCTATGTGCTCTTCTTCCCATCTGACCACTTTGTCCATAATATAGCTCCTTTTTTTTCGGGGGGGGGGGGCTTTTTCTCCCAACTGCATCATCCTATGTCTCCCTTCCCTGTGCCCCATGTCAATCACCAGGTATGCCAGCCACCTCCTACCCACTGCAGACTTTTTCTAATAGTGCTTGGGCTGATGTATGTGTTTAGGGTGTCCTGCAGGTTTTAAAATCAACATCTGCTTGTGGAGTTTTTAATTTTGACCTCCCTGTTACTTCCCCCTTCCTCATAGCTCCAAAGGTAATGTTTGAGATGCAGTCATGTGATGGGGATGTGCACAGTTTTGTCTCACCTCTGCAGTGGCTCAGCCATGTCCTCATCCTATCTTCCCTTTAGACCACACCTCACAATAACAATGTCCCCAGCCTCCACCAAGGATCATCACAGTAGATGTCTGCAGAATCACCTTTCCACTAGGGCTGGTAATGCTCATCCCTCCCTGCTACTCTATCAGTTGCCCAAACCAGTAATTGAATCTAGGCTGTTTGCGGCTTTATAATATACAATATAACTCTTTTTATGGAGATCCCTCCCTTTATAAATTGAGATTTTCTTAATATTGACCCATCATAACATTTTAAGACAGAAAGGTGAGAATGTAGGTTCCTCTGTCAGCTGGGAGTTACTTATTCTGCTATGTGTGGGTTTTCAGCAGTGCAGAATTCATATTCTATATTGGTCCTGACACTAGTGCATACAAACATCATTTTCATTCCAGCTTCACCACTGACACATATACTACACTGAACGTAGCCTGGAAATTGTCACCCAGAATAGTTCATCTTTATGCAAAATTATGATGGCAGAAAAATAGCAGAACACAATAGAATGGTGTGAAGAGTCATAATACTTCTGCAAGTGATTTCTTACTCTGCAGCTTTCATTTTTTTAAGATAATATCTTTCTCATTCTCAAGTTGTTGTACTCCATTCTCATTTTGCATGCATCAGAAAAGCACTACCTTCAGAATATATATGTTGTGGTTTTAATTTTCTTGAATTTACTTTGAAAATAGCTTACAATTTCAGCTACCTCTCTGCATGGCAATCCTGTAAACTTTTTAATGTAACATGTGAAACACAATATAATTGTTAACCATTACTGACAAAGGTGAAAAAGGAGCATATGTATTTTAACATTTTATTCCCTGCCGTTGCCATATCTTATGTAATGTGCCATAATATAGCATCTGTATCCACTGTAGCTCTATTCACTTTTGTTGAACTGAAGGTGACAAATTGGTAAGTGAAAATGTCAAAACTCGTGTATTCTGAATCTCTGATGAGAACACTAATTCCTGCAAAGTGTAATGTTTGCTTAAGTGTTATCTAGTTTTTTTACCTTTCAACCAAGAGTGCATATTTTCTTTTCATTTCTTACATGTTTGAACTAGAACATTAATTTTGCCTTCCTGTTGTAAGCAGTAAGAAGTAATTAGGTATCAGTGTTACTGCTGTTAAATAACAAATACAGTCAATGAAAAAAAATAAAAGCATATAAACATATGTAAAAATAAATAGGAGCAGAACTAGAATACATAGTTAGAGGGATAACAGTTTTTAGTTTTACTGATAGCACATTTTATGTGTCTTCCTGCCAGTTTTCCTAGATGCTTTTATTATAATACTTGCTTAATTTAATGTGCACTGATACGTTTACCTATACCTATAGTCAAAGTTCCATTTTTTCATTAGATGGTGCTACTGCATAACTACTGGCAGCATAAAACTAAAGTTATATAGGGAAACAAAAGCATACGCACACAAAAAAAAACGTGCACAAAATCTGCAACCATATATCTGTTGTCTATCTACAGTCAGGTTTTCATCAGAAGTATGTAAATCACCAAAAAAAGTGATCAACTTGTTTTTCCAAAAATAAAAAAAAATCAGATAAAATGTCAGAATATCTTATAGGTACGACAACCCTATATGCAGTGATCCCTTCCTCTTAGAATGTTGGGTAAGTACTCTTTATCAAGCAGGGGCCTTTCACAAAAAAACAGCAAGCTCAGGTTTGAAGTCAACTTTTCTTTTGAGCAAAAATGATCATGCAGTTTAAAGAAAACAAATCAATCTTGTTTTAGTTATATTTCCAGTCGTAGGATTTTCTTAGCCTACAATTCTGAGGCTACCAGCTTTCACTCTCATTCCTCTGCTCATCTCTGCCTCTCTTTCTCTCTGTGACTTGGTACCAGGTTCCTTCTGAGAGTATCTCACCTCTGTCGAAGTCTGTCCAAGATTTCCATGACTTTACAAGAGTCTATACTCCTGGCTTCCAAGATCCTCTGCATGAGAGTCAAACATCACAAGCTATATGTTTCTGACTTTCTATTTTTTATAAGAAGGCTTAGATTCCTTCACCTTGACTTAGATTCACCTTGACTTAGATCTATGTGGATGACCAGCACTGGTCAGTGAGAACTCCCTCAGCTAGTCTACTAACTTAATGGCAGAGGGTTATTTCTTTTCCTCCAAATCTGACACTTTCTAACAACATGCCCAACAATGCAGCTGACATAGTATGTGAACTGCTTTGCACCATCCTCAGTTCTTGTCTTTTTAATAATCAGAACTATGGCTTCATTTTCATTTCTCTTAATGGTGTCTCCAAAAATATGATGTGTATCATGTAACAGTTGCAAAAAAAAAAAATCTTCATTGGGTTTTAGTCTGTCATCTGTCATGTTGCGCAGTATTGTTTTGTACAAAAAGCATTATCTGTCAGTGTGTTTCATTTCCCATTGTTTTACCTATCCTCTGACAGCAATTCTCTCTTGCCAACATTTTTATCAGACATGAGGAATGACTCTGATTATTGGGTGTTTATGATAGCACTATAATTGGTATTCAGTATATCTGAGAAATTCTCTAAACTTACAATTTGAAACAGGTTTGTATGTGTCCCTTCAGGTTCTGTAACTGTTTACTATTCTCATCAGGCATGTTAGTCTGGCCTTCAGTATAGTTCTGTTCTGCAGTCTGTAAGGTTTTCAGAGTGGGAATTTCTCTAGAGTTCTATATATTAGTCATCTCTTCTCACATCAAGTCAGTGTGTGCCGCGCTTCTTTTTGATGGGATTATTATCTCCAGATATTTGTTACAGCTAAATGACTGTCATATGTTAGTTTAACATGTGAAGAAAACATTGGCATGTTATTTTAACTTACTGTATGCTTCCTCCAAATATTTGCTTTGGACTTTATTTTCCTTTCGTCAGTTTTTGCACTTAGTGGGAAGGGTCAAGATTTTGCAACACAACTTTTTACTTCCTTCCATTAGTTTTGGCATTTTTTTTATTTTTGGCTTTTTGGTAATAACCTTTTTTAACTTCTTCACTAATGAATGTCAATTGTTTATTTTCAGTTTTACTTTCAGTCTTTTTTATCATATGCTGAACCATCTCACTACTGTGAATACATTTGTCTGCAGTCCTAGACTTTGTTCCCAGTCTGCTGGAGTTGTGTCTTTGTTACTTCATTCTCAGATTGCACATTCTGGCATTCTATTTTTATGTCAAGCAGGTTGTTGTTAACCTTCTAAAGCTTTAGCCATGATTTTTTTTTTCTTTTTCAGTCTGTAAACATTCTATAACAGCTTATTTCTGAAACTGACTTCCCTTCTTTGTTTACAGTTCCAGTACCAGGTCATTCTAATCTTTTTTCTTAGGGATATGTGACTTATCTTGCTTAGATTTGCTTTTGTGTGTCAGTTTACCCACTAGTGCAGAAAAGAAAATTTTTTTAGACACATCAACAATTTGTTTGTTTTTAATTGCCTCTTTTTTGCTGTCATGTTTAGCCAACAGAATTGTCAAACTCTGATTTTTATTTTCATTTCCATAAATCAACTACTTCAAAATTACTGTTGATTACCAGTTTAAAGGCAGTGCTCCTGGCTGGCTTAACATTTCCACACTCTCAGTAAGTTTTGTACATTCATCTTGCAGGGCTACATAGAACTGTGGGACATTTGTCTTGCTCGGTAGCCTTTTGCTATACAAGTATATTTCCTGTAACAACTGCCATTGCCTTTTCTGTAAGTTCTTGTTTCATAGCAACATTTTTTTCTAACTTGAAATCTAAATTCTTCTCGTTGTTATTATTTATTTCAGATAGTTTAGAATGTTTATATTTTTAAACAAGGTTCACTTTGCATAGTTTCAGTCTTGGACTGCATATCACCCATGGGTTCCTACCTATCAGAAGCATTTTGAAGCAAAGCATGCTCATTCTTCTGTACCACATTACTGTCTGTGACAAGTCTTAGCTGGTCAGCATCACTTTCTGGGATGCACTCACACTGTCATAGTTGCATGGGTATCGCTTTGTTTATTATTCCTTTTGCCTCGTATATTCAAATTCATGCAATTCACATATGTTTTGCCAAGTTTCCACAAAACTGACTGCCTTGCTTTAGCCATCAATAACTATGCCATTTCCCTGTTAGACAGTTTGTCTTTTTAAAAACAACACAATACTCAAATTTTAGTTTTACAGAAAACACCACCAGGATTTTAATAAAGCAATTTTATCACACACACACACACACACACACACACACACACACACACACACACACACACACACACACACACACACACACACACACACACACACACACACACCATTTTTGCTACAAGGCTTTAGTAAAATGCCAATAAATAATTTTCCAGACGAAAAAGATTGTTTTTTCAACCAATCCATTTTCTGCCAGAAGGACCCATTTTTATCGCAGGTCTTTTTATGGGCACTTGGGAAAATTCTTTGTAGATGAACCAGTTTCTGATGAATAAAAACTCACTGCATGGGAAGATTTGTTTCTTTACCTCTATAGCTCATGAATGGGTTTCTTACTACTGTTTGCAATGAAGAATCATGCATTTATTAAGATTCAGCATTGCAAAAAATTATGGCATTTATATTTCCAAACAATACCCACTAAACTTTTCTTTTCTTTTTTTTTTTTTTTTTTTTTTTTTTTATACTTTCATTTCCTTACTATCTTGGATTATACCATGACCCCCCATTAATATTCCAAAATGTGCATGCTAATTGGCCAGCGTGCACGTTGTAAATCAACTTATACTAACGGAAAAAGGTCCGGTTGCCTGGACTTTTTTCCATTAGTATAAGTCTCTTTTAAAACACTGTCTCGCTATGTTAAAAGAGTTTAACATAGCGACACAGGTTTAAAAAAAGCAACGGAGATCTCCGTTGCTTTTTTTAAAGCTGTCTCGCTATGTTAAACTCCTTTAACATAGCGACAGTAAAAGCAACGGAGATCTTGCTTTCTCCGTTGCTTTTTAACCTGTTCGCTAGGTTAAATGGGTTTAACATAGCGAGACAGCTTTAAAATAAGCAACGGACATCTCCGTTGCTTATTTTAAAGCTGTCTCGCTATGTTAAACCCATTTAACATAGCGAAACAGTAAAAAGCAACGGAGATCTTGCTTTCTCCGTTGCTTTTGGCCAAAGCTCTGATGTACTGCGTAGGCATGCGCAGTACATCAGAACTGCCACGGATACCAGACAGCTGTGGAAGGGCAGCAAAGAGGCATTATACAATGCCATTATTTAAGAAAAGTAATTACTTCTTTTCTTAAATAATGTCATAGTATAATAGCAATAACCCACTTCTGGGTGTGGGTAATGTGGGATATACCCATGGTTGTAAATCCCGCATTATCCACACCCAGGCGTGGGTTATTGCTATAGTAGATAATGATTGTCACTTGTTTGAAATATAAAACAAGTCACAAATGTAATAAATGTCTGGTTCATGTAAGCAGTATTTTTTAATGAAGCAACATGCTATATATAAAAGTACCCACAAGCAGTTCTTGTTAAGATCCCAGTCTGTTAACTATAAAACTATCAGGTATACACTCACCTATTTGTTTTTCCATTTCTTTCTATTGCCACAACAGCACTTATTTACTTGAGTGCCTTTTCACAATGCACATTTTTTTAATTTACATGCTATAAAACTTTCTTGGTAAACCTCCCATGTTAGTCACAGAGTAAGCAAACCCAGAGTAGAAATGCTACTTATTTTGTAACTGTGAATCAGTGCTTTTGATTTGTTTTAGACCACTAGCTTGTAAAATATTAGCTCTTCACACTCTGTAATTTAAAATACACTGTAGTTATCATTTCCAGTGCATTACTTCAGAAATACCTGGCATATTTCGCAGAAAGCAATTACAATTATTTTCCAAAAATATACCATTGTTTCTGGATATACACTTTGTGCTTGTACCAGTTTTTCCCCCAACTCTCTGTACATCATTTACTGCTTTGTTTTCTTTAAAGATAGCAATTTTCTTACTTTGTACAAACTAGCAACAAATTTTACCTGTGAAAATTCCCTTATTTTTCCAAGTCATAGCTAATTTGAAACCACAGTGCTTCACAAATCATTTGACTTACTTCTACATTTAAAATGCAGTAACCTAGCATTCTGCAGTTTGAAAATGCTCACTACCAACATCAGTGTTTTCTTTTACCAGTATTCTTGAGCACATTTCATGCTGCAAGAACATTTTCATAATACAGTTTTTTCAATAGTTTAATGCAAGCAATGTGCACATTTGTAGTAGGCAACCTTTCAGTAAATGATTCACTATGCACGTCTTTTGTAAGTAAACTTTCATAATTTTCATATGTCTTAGTTAACACATTGAGCAGTACTTGTTATTCTACTGCTGTTTTTCATGCACTCTTTTAAACTTGCTTAAATAATTATTTTCACTTTCTTCCCAGTCTGAGGAAAATTGCGTGTTGGTAAACCACTGCCATCAGATTTGTCCATGTTAACAAGTATTTATATGGCACAAACCTCTGCAGTAGCCTGCCATACTGTCTGATCCTGTAACTTATCCTTCAGCATCTTCTGCAGGAAGTGCAAAGGAATTTTACACTTTGTATTAGGTTCATAGCTTCATAGGTAGGTACTAGGCTATTTGCCCTAGGGCCTATATAAGCCTAGCCAAAAAGGTACACCACCCAAGAAAATTATTTTTCTGTGCTCTTGTTGAGCAGAGCCACAGAGGTGTTCCCCAAAGTGAATTTCCTATTTCCCATCCAATCATCAAGAATTTTCTTGAAGAGTGTAAATGAAGAGCTTTGTTTTATATAGATAGGTAGTTTGTTTCAGAGTATGGGAAGTCTCTGGGACATGAATCTATCCCTCCAGCATATTCTGCTTATTGTAGTGATAAGGTTTAGGTCCCCAGAGCATGTAGCTCAGAGGGATTGAGATTTCTTTAAGTGGATCATGTCCAACAGCTCTGGGTTTGACATAGCTTTGTATGTTAGGCAGAGATCACCTCTGAGTAGGCGATATGCGATGGAGTAAAGCTGGAGTTTTTTGAGACAGTCTGCGTAGGGCATCTGTTTGAGGCCAGTAATCCTCTTTGTGAGGTATTTCTGTGGCCTTTCCAGTTGTAGTAGATGTCTTGTGAGGTACATACTAAAAAGGGCGTTGTACTCTATAATGGGTCTAATGAGTGATGAGTAGAGGGGAACAATGACCTCTTTTTTCCTGGATGAGAAACCTTTTGTGATGAGGTGTGCCACATAGAAGGATTTCCTGACTACTGTGGCGATGTGATTATCAAAGGAGAAACTAATGTCCACCTGTGTCCCAAGGTCTCTTATCACACTTTCAGTGTTAAGTAAATTACCACCTATGTGGTAGCTCAAGGATACAAAGTTTTAAACAAAGGGGATGACAATGCACTTTTTGGCATTGAGCTTGAGGCCATGGCTTTGACATCAGGCATCTGTCTCCGTGAGGCCCTTTTGTAGGATGTCCACATTGTTAGGAGTTTCGATTATGGCTCTTAATTTGCAGTCATCTGTGAACATCATTAGCCAAAGACATTCTGTGTTAGCCTGAACTTCAGAAAAGTAGATACCAAACAGGAAAGGACCCAGGAGTGAACCCTGTGGTACTCCACTTGTCACTGGTCTGAAGTCGGATTTGGAGTCTGCTACTTTCACAGTGTAGATTCTGTCAGTGAGCCAGTTGGCAACCCATCTTGTGACATAGGGATGTATACCTAGTTTAGTGAGTTTATCTATAATTTCAGAGTGGGGGATGGTGTCAAAAGCCTTGGCGAGATCTAGATAGGCTGTGTGAACCACCTTACCCTCGTCTATGGCTTTTGTGACTGCTCCAAAGAAGTCTATCAGGTTTAAAATACATGATCTGCCTTTTACAAACCTGAACTGGGTGGGGTCCAGAGTTTGGAGATTACCAATGTCTTTGTGTATAAGATCCATGATGATACGTTCCCTGGCCTTGCAGACCAGGCTTATTAGGCTAATGGGGTGGCAATTCCTGGGGTCAGTGGTGGCTCTCTCTTTGTGGAGTGGGATAACCGTTGCTGTGTGCCATTCAGTGGGCACAAAGTCTGATGTGAGGCTATGATTGAACATGGTGCTTAGGTGAGGTGCCAGTTCATTCTGAAGTTCATGTAGAACACAGGCTGGGATGTTGTCAGGTCCCATGGATGCTGTGTTCTTGGCTTTGGAGAGTGTGTTTTTTACTTGTGCAGCCATGATTACAGGAATATTACATTCTTCCGGTATAGAGATGGGCCCTTTAGGGGGTGTGGGGGCGGTAAAGTTAGGACTGAACCTATCTGCCAGGATGTTGGCAATATCAGTTGGGTCTGTATATTTAGTGTCATTGTGCTGTAACTCAGAGCAGATCTGAGTGTTGCCATTGAGATTCTTGACATAGCTATAGAATGCTTTGTGGCTGTCTTTAGAATCAGTGGTGATTTTGTTTTCATAACTAGCTTTAGAGGAGTTTATGAGGGATCTGAGCTTCTTACTGAGGTTAATCAGGGACTTCCTCCAATCATGGGATTTTATTATTTTTTGCATCAGTTTATTTCTTCTGTTGTAGAGTTTGTTTATGGCAGGGGACCACCAGATTGTCTTCCCTTTTTTGGAGGATAGCATCTTGGTTCTTTTAGGGATAGCATGATCCATGCACTCGTGTAAGTGCTTATAAAGTGCATTTGTGTAGGATTCAGCAGTTGTACTTCTGTTGTTCATTTGCATGGGTGTCGTGAAGTTTGCCACTTTTGTCTTAAGATGCGTGAAGTTGGCTTTGGAGAAATTTTTTACTGTGGTTTCCCTAATGGAGGAAGGGGCGGGATGTGGATCTGTAGGATGATTAGCTTGTGGTTGGATCTGACCAAAGAGGAATTGACCTCTAGTGTGGAACATCAGTCGACAATGTTGGTAATGACCAGGTCTAGGATATTGCTGCCCCTGTTGGGGGTGGTGATAATTTGATCCATGGCATTGGAATTTATGAATTCCAGAAAACATTGAACAAAAGAGTTGGTACATGAGTAATTTGCCCAGTTAATGGTGGGATAGTTGAAATCACCGATTATTAGCGTGTTGGGTTGTATCCTAATATTTTCCAGTATATCAAGAAATGAGGAGTGGGAATCCTGGGGCATGGTGGGGGATCTGAAGCAAGTTACAATTTAGATTGCCGTCTTGCCCAGAGTTAGTTGCACTTGGATAATCTCGGATGCATTATGCTGAGCAACTAGCCTGGAGGTGTGGATATCCTTAATGAATATGGACATGCCTCTGCCTTTAGTGCTTCGGTCCAGTTTAGGTGGCCAAAAGGTGTGGTATGAATTATAGCCTGATAATGTAGGAGTGCTCTCTGGAGCCTTGAACCAGGTCTCTGTCAGTACACAGATGTCAATGTCCTCCATTTTAGGAGTGCCTCGAGTGAATGCATTTTGAGGTTTAGACTTCTAGCATTGAGTAGCATTACCCTCAGATTTTGCTTGCTTGTACCTGTAAGGTGGTGAAGTTGTCATTTGAACCTTGCCTAAAAAAGGCACTATAGGGGTGGCAAGAGTCTTAGCTAGTATCGTGAATCCCAAGGACGACAGGTGCAGGCCATCTCTGGCAAAGCATCGTGGCCTGTCGATCATGTCATCCCATGCAGACAGATACTGGATTCTCTTAGAATGACACCAGAAACTTAGCCAATTGTTAAAGTCAGTCATGTTGTCCTTGTACTGTGGTATCATTCTCGGTGATGGCAGGATGCTACTCAGGAAGAAACTCCCTCACCATATTCATACATGCGCTGGGCTTCTTCCAGTATGTCCCATAGCATAAAGGTACTAACTCATCAGATGCACAACTACAGAGAAAGAGTAAACATGACAGGAACAAAACCAGTTCCTTTTCTCCACCTGCAACATTTTGCTGCTAAAATCTAATCAGTCAAACTGTACAAAGATGCATATCAAATGAAAACTTCTACCTTCCCCATACCAAATTCTAACTCCACCCCCCACCCTCAGAAATAGCCACAAGCAGTGAAGTTAAACTACACAAATACAAGTAGAAAATAGAAATAATCACTGTTGCTGTATTCCATTGTTTGAGGATTGTGGTTCATATGATTGACAACATTACATGCAAACCTTCATCAACGTCCAGCACTCTGACGGTCCCCAGAGAAGCAGATTGGAATAAATTCCACTTCTGAAACTTCTTACATCAACAAATATGAAAACCTACTATTCCTATCCTTCCACTTATATGTAAGATTAAAATCTGATGCTTTTTGTCCATTTTGGCCCTGGAAAATAGCTAAAAGTATAAGGCCATTGATGCTAGCTGACTTCAAATTGTAGATGGATTATCGATATCTTCAATCTCCACCAGCCAGTTAAGCAAACCAGTCCTGCTGAATCACTTAGAAAGGGTTTCATCTGCTGAGGGTTACCTACCCATGAAAAAAATCTTACCAAAACTATTTCATCTGCTGTCCTAACAATTGAGATTTTTCAACTTACACAGACTAATGGTCAATTATAATCATAAATAATCTCTTCTAAAGGTCTATGACTGCATATATAACAAACCAAAAAAAAAATCCATGGTCCTTGGGCTCTGACTAAGAATTTTGGGCTGTCATATAAGCTGCATTGATTTAACAATGACATCACGTTTTAATAATTATGTTGTTAATATGTGCAATACAGTTTCCTGAAACAGTGTACACTTTGAGACTGTTTCTCAGTTTAGTAAGGCAGTATGGTTACCATCTCTTTGTGTGTACTAGACCTGACTATTTCAGAAGGCTGCTAAGTTATCAGATGAGTGTTTTGTGACAGTTGTTCTACTATAAGACTTTGTTAATGTATTTCCTAAACATTGTCTCTAAACCAGCTGCAGGCTAATTTATTAGCACGTATTTGTCTGATATTAAATATATTGGTTGCAGAGAGCTAGTGATGATTCTGTGTGCTTCATTTGTTGCTATTCACCTGTTTTATTTATTTTTTTAATGTGGGCAGTCAGTGTGAATGTAGCTTAGAAGTAGTTTTGCTCTTTAATGTACTCACTGATTTAGCCACGTTTAAATGAGGACCAGGGTCAGTGGCTGGCTAACAGCATATTTCAGACTGTTAGCTAGAAGGACAGCCAATGTCATAACAGTTGTTTTTTTTTTGTTGATTATACAGCTCTGTCACTTACCTGTTACACTGTTAGTTCCTGTTTAATCTGACACAGATCTGTCCACCCTACAGTGTAAAAAACACTGAATTATAAATTAAAGATGTTGTGAGAGCCATGGAACACCATGGACCACCATGTTGTAGCAGTGGTCAGGAATTCATTCTGTCTATCATAGCTGATCACAAATGGTATTTCTTCTAAGTCCTAAGAAGTCATGCACTGGTTAGCCCATTGTAGAATACAATGCTCCTTTTATAATTTATCTTACTAAACATATCAAGTAGTTAGCGTGACCCCAAAGGTTCCTGACAAAAAAGACCATGAGAATAAAGGATCTGAGCTAAGAAAATAGGCTAGAGGCCTTGTCACTGTTTATTCAGTGCACCACAGACTCATTAGGAGCAATGTGTCCCTTCCATTCCAGCCCATTAGGGATCCAAAAAGTGTCTGAGACTTCTTAGTTTGCCACAAATCAAACAATCCTGAGAGCAATAGAACTGGAGGTCTGGACCTACTTCAGCAAATAAACAAATCACAGAGGAAAAACAAATTTGTCATGCAATGATTATCCCATCCCTGAAAGAAACTGCCTCTCCAAACAAAATGTGACACACTATCTTCCCTTAAGGAGGAATTAGACAAATGGGTGGGTGTTCATAAATTCACCCCATGTATAATTGCTCTCTGGTTTCTTCTTAAAGGACATAACATCTAAGGATGGGCACTAGCAAGGGTGCAAATGGCTACATGTCCCAGTTGCCATGTGTATTCTATGATTCTATGGCCTCAGTCTCTAACCTGGGCTGGAGCCCACAAACCTCAGTTTCAGACGTCAATGTACTATTAACTGCTTTACAGTAGTATTTGATTCCTCTTGCCCTTTCAGCGTGTACCACCATCAGTGCTGCACTCCCTACACTTACTTGAATTCAGATGCCAGTGTTTCAGGTAAATCCTCTCTCCCTTCTTTGGGTTGCACCCCACAGCCTTCAGCTTTGGTGTTTGATGTGTTACCAACTGCAACACATGAGATTTGATACCTGTTTCATATTCCCCAAGTAATGTTCTGAATGATGTGCATACAAATAATGAAACATTGTTGATAATGAGTCCACAAACTTATATTGTAAGGAAAGAAGGGGTGTGTTTACTCAGGTCTATGTCAGATGATCGATTTTTCAGAAACTTGAAAAAATATTGAAGGAAACATAAAACTGATTTTCAGAAAACTCAAACATCAGGAAAAAAAACCACAAAAAAACAAAAACCTACCCTTTTTACATTTTTGCAGGATAGCAAGCACCCCTGCACCCCCACACCCCCTGAAAATTATATATACCAACTCTGAGATGGCACTACAATGAGGAAAAGGGTACATTTCTCTGATACTCGCTATACCGTGATCTCCATTCAAAAGTTTCGAGTTTTCAGAAACCTGATCATATGGTCTTGACCATATGGAGTTCAAGTTTCTTTAAACCCGATCAAATGATAGGGACCCATTTATTGATATCACTACTGAAAATGGGACGAATGCCAATATGAATCAATCCAGTAAAAAAAAATGCAGATGTCACTTTGAGTACCCTAAACCAAACCCCTTTACGCATAAGGAGTTAAGGAACACGAAAAAGCATCTCCAAATGCTCTCTATTAAATATCTCCAATATTACACATTCATGTGCTAATGACGTGGCGTAAGTGGAACTCTTTTTCAAAAGTGCATTGTATAATATGGAATGTCAGAGTATGATAACATATAATCCTGCTCAAGGTGATTAGAGAAAAGGTTTCAATTTCACGTTGATCTTTCTAGGTCATGGCAGAGGAAACTTCATAGTAGAAGGATTTTCTGGGTGGATGATATGTGTTTTGCTTGATATGAGTGATAGAATTTTGTGATGGATGTACTGTTGGTGTTTGCACCTGTATAAATCTTCATTAAGAAAACAAATGATAGGATAATTTTGAGTTGCCTGTTTTGAGCTGCACACATCACAACTCAAGTATAAAATTATTTTGTTGTGCAGAAATACGCAACCCATGGAAGGTGTTTGGCCAAAGAGTGAGGGGAACACGCTATTACTGTTAGAAAGGTGTGGCTGCAAACTTTGTGTTTCTGAGGGCATTTGGGAGGGCTTCATCACAGGAAAGGGGGAATTAAATTGTGGATAAGCTCAAGTACAGATTCCACATTGAACTGATACTTTTGCAAAGGAGCCTTCATTTCCATTTTAGCAACTTTTTCAAGGACATTTATTAAACATAGTATCCTATTTGCTTTTTGAATGTTGTGACACAGATCAAATTCAACAATTTGTCTGATAATGTTTTCAAATACATTTTTTGATCTTTCACAACTTTCTTTTGTGTCATAGACTCAGCAGGTAACATGCTTTATAGCATTATAAAAAATTCAATACATGTTCAAATTACAGAGAGAAAAAAAATCATCTCTTAACTTTATGTATTTTCATTTTTATGCATGTTCTTGATTAACTGAAATAATGCCATGGTTATGTGCACAGGTACTGCTCATTTTAGAGGCTGAGATCTATAATTCATTTTGGCAATTTTAAAGATAATAATGTAAGGAAAAAGGCAATGGTGTTAAGCAGTAATGCGTAAGATGAAATGAAAGCCCTAATCTGATGTTCATGCATTCTTCATTTCTTGAAGCATCTAATTTCATTTTAAGTGCAGATGTCAGTCTGATTGTACTGAATATTAAAAATGTTTAATCACATTGTTGGACAGCGTTTATTTCTACTGAAATGAGAAGTCTTTATTATGCTTCAATGTGCCCACAAAGGAAGGTCAGTGAGCATCTGGTGTAGCATAAAAATACACAGAAATATAGGCAGAAAAATAAAACTAGTTAAAGGAGAAATATTTTCAGCCACCCAGACAGCTGCTTGCATGCTGCTGTCAATATTTCTATTCTATCCACATAGTTTTTTGTACCTCTGAATATTTTCTTCTGTAGTGCTTCATAGACAACTGTATCTCTTATACCAATGCATGTTTTATCTACTTGCATGTTTCAGAATTGCTCGAGGAAGTGCTTTACACAAATATTCTCAAAATATCTTTGAGTTCATTGTCATAAAATGTGATTCATTAATGGATCCCTGCCATACTTAGCTAACTCTATGTCATCAGTATTTTTATTAGTCACTATGCAGGTGTGTAATTATTTTGGGGCACTCTAAATTTAGATTCCGTACACACTTGCTGAGAATGGTGCTGACCAATACAAATGCTAAGATTTTTGCCCTCATTATCACTTCCAACAGTTTTTTCTATATACCTCCTAAGTAGCTTCAGCCTTTTATTCTGGCTTTTCCTTTATTTGTAATATGAATAACACTTTCAGATGTAGTTCTTTTGCAATACAGTATTACAGAAATGATAAATAGTTTCATGGATGTAATATGTCATGAAATGTTTTCTGAAACTGTCCATACACTAAAGAGTCCCGTGTTTTAATTTTTTCCACAGTGTGACTCAAAAGGGGTGAAAATGCAAACTCTGTCTATTACAAATGCTAGTGATGAGTGACATGAGTAAGTTGGCATTTTATTGTTTAAGATTCAAGTTCATTGCCTAAGGCTGTATTTTACCTAAGACCACCCCTGAATTTAAATTCAAGCAACTGCACCACTTATGCGTTGCTTCGACACCCTCCCCCGCCCACCTTAATAGTGTCTAACCCTACCCCTAACCCTAACATGCATCTAAACTTAAAAAAAACCCTACCCCAACCCTAACATACATCTAAACTTAAAAACAACCCTTCCCATAGCACTATTACTATTCAGAAAAATTTCAGCTGAACATGGTGGGGTTCTGGGTAGTGTATCACAAAAGGAAATTTGTTTCCTTTTTCAAAGTCCTGAGTGTTGATGTGTTTTGTGTGCAATATACTGAATTTTAGACATGTTATGGTGCATATTTTGCAGGTCAACCAAGTGATATGTCAGTCATTCTTTATATAACTATAACTATAACTATAACTATAACTATAACTATAGTAACTAGCTCTAGCCCTGGCCAAGTAAACCCTAATCTGAGTCCACTCACCTCCTGCATGTCATATCTTTTCTTACATCATTTCTATTCATGTTTCCTCTACCTGCCCTATCAATTAAAAAACTTTAATATGATAGGAACATGTAGATACATTTGTGGTGCAAACATTTCTCCATGTAACTCACTGTACTATGTTTGCTGTAGTATTGTATGCTGTAATCTCCACTGCTGTTGTATTTCACTTACTTTTGAAATGTATTATTACTGTTTTAACTGTATTGACAATAAAGTCTCCTTTGCTTTTGTATTTCACTTGATTTTTTAACGTATTATTGCTTTTATCTAGTGTCATTAATACCGTTTTAAAAATTTTTCTGAAGCTTTTCTCCTTGGGTCTCCACTGAAAATGGGCTCCTGGCCCAGTTAGACATTACACAGTAATCAAATGGAAATTAACAATTATAAATATATATATATATATATATATATATATATATATATATATATATATATAGAGGTTTACTATCACATGGCCGATCGTCATTTAGACGGAAGTGAGAATTGCCGACACAGACAGTCAGAAATCGAAACACCGACCAACCAAAATAGCGAACGGAGCATTTCAGCAATGTCGAATGCCGACTTAGCTGAAATGCTCACATCTGCCCCAATCTCACAACACTGTTTGCAGGGGGTCAAGCCTCCCTGCCCCCCACACCCCCCCCTACTTATATATACAAACTCCGAGATCACATTACAGTGAGGGTAAGGGTACATTTCCCCATCCTCACTATAGTGCAATCTGCACTGCAATGTTGGAGCTGACAACAGCAGCCGTTCACTCTTGTCAGCTTCAACATTGTGGTGATCGCCCTACCGGTTCTGCTAAATGGGTTTCACACATATCCGTTCATCTAAAAGACGAATGAATATGTGATAGCAAAGATATATATATATATATATATATATATATATATATATATATATATATATATAGTGTATGGATCCCATTTGATCCAGCGAATTCATGTTTCATCGAAACATAAATCCGCAACCTCACTTATGCGAAAGTGCATTTTTTCGAAAATGTACTTTTGTGTAAAAACAGAAATAAAAATAAAAAAAACAGAAAAGAAATGAAAACATGCAGTTTGCATGTAACATTAGCTGTACATCAATGTTTAGTGTTGATGTACAACTAAGCAAACTATTGCTGAGATTGTGGTACAGTGGGGATAAGGGAATATTCCCTTTTCCCCACTGTAGTGCGATGTTGGAGTGAGAATAATAAAGCAGGGGGGTGTAGGTGGTGCAGCCCCCCACATGGGGGGTGCAGGTTGGCTTGTCTCCCTGCATAATTGTGTTTAATGTGGTTTTTTTTTTGGTTTAGGTTTTATTTTTTTTTTACACGAAAGTGTATTTTCGAAAAAATGTACTTTCTCGTAAGTGAGATAGCGAATTTACATTTCGATGTAACGTAAATTCGCTGGATCATAGTAGAAAGCAAAAGGTATATGCCCTTTTGCTCACTGTAATGCGATCCTGGAGTTAGCATATATAGTTATGGGGGTGTGGGGGGCACAGCCTACCACATTGGGGGGTGTGGGGGGTGTATCCACCTAACTAGTTTGGTTTTATATTATATTTCACCAAACGCTTCAAAACAATACATATTAAACCATAGACACGCATACATATAACACCAATAACTAACTCTTTCCAGAAGACATTATAAACCTAAACTAAGTGGGGGTGCTATACCCCCACACCCCCCAACTATATATACTAACTCCAGGATCACACTACAGTGGGGAAAAGGGCATATACCTTTTACTTGCCTTACAGTACTCTACAGAGTGCTAGTACTTCACTTCAGTGAAATGAGATTCGGTGAAGTGAGTTTTGAGTAATTTGAGCTTTTAGCGATTTGGTTGGGGTGAATTCAAATTCAGTGAAATGAGCTTTCAATAAAACAAAATAGGCCCATATATAAATATATATATATATATATATATATATATATATATATATATATATATATATACAGGGTTACTATTACATGAACAAACTTTTCAAAGTTCGAATGTCATATGGTCGACATCATATGCTCGAACTTTGAAAAGTTTGAAGGTTAACTGTAATGGCGCCATACTGTTCAGAATGGGAGAATTTCCCTTTTCTGCACTGAAGTGCAATTTTGGAGTTGGTATATTTAAATAGGGGGGTGTGGGGGGTGCAGGATGGCTTGCCTCCCTGCTCGGAGCGTTAAGGTAAGTTTTATTTTTTTTTATGTTTTATTATATATTCAAAGTCTCAAGCATCAATCATATGGTATTCGAAGTTTTGAAACTTCAAATATATAATATACACCCCTATATATATATATATATATATATATATATATATATATACATATATATATATTTATATATATATATATATATATATATATATATATACATATATATATATATATATAGGTTTACTATCAAAACCGTGAATGACAAATGTTCAGTTGAGTGACTCACAATACAGAAGACGGAAGACTATGTAGGTCACTATGTATATCAAAGCTAAACTGAATGAAAAACAGCACTATCTTTTTGTTATCATCTAATGAAATGAATAATTATCCAATAAGACCAAATTAGTCTGAATAAATAGTACTTAGAGGAAGGTTTTCCATCTGGGAATGTGTAGGTTTGCAGTTAGGCGCAGGGACAGAGTTAGCACACATAGGTGAGCTGGACAGGGGTATGGAAGTGGTATGGATATGGGATATGGAACAACTGTATACAAATGATTAGCTGAGGTCTGATGCATAAACTCCTGTCCATTGGATACATTTAAATTAGAGAACTTGGATTGGCTAGAGTTATAGTTGTATAAGATATTGTACAGCTCAAACCTTAGTTATCTCTATCATTGCCTAGAGCTCCACAATGTTGGAGGAAACATCTGAGTGGAGGGTCAGTCTCAATGTTTTTTGCTTTATGTTACAAAAAGCTGTGATATTGCAGGTTCATAGGTTCACAGGTGTATACTAGGCTAATGACTATCAGGGCCTTTATAGGCCTAGCTGTGCCATCCTATGCAATTGTGTTTCTATGTGTCATGGGAGTTTATTAGGACGGGGTATGTTAGGATGTTTCTAGAGAGTTTGTGGGGGTGTATGTTAGTTTTTGCATAACTGCCTGGCTCTATCAGACCAGATATCAGGTGAATTTCCAATTTCCTATCCATTTGTAAAGGTTATAAATAAATATGGTTAGGGATAAACTCTGGTTCACATGGATGGGGAGCCTGTTCCAGAGCATGGGGGATCCTCTGAGATAAATTTATTTTAGTAAAGCAGTACATGCTTTAGAATTTATGCATGGGGAGATGTCTTGATTCTGGATGAAAGTGTTCACTCTTTGAAAATGTGGAGAGAAATATATCAGAATAAAACAACTTATTCTGGATTACTGGAGACCATGTTTCCTTAAATACTTCTTTTAGTATGTTTGTGTCACAGTGTATGTGTGTGTGTGTGAGTGTGTGTGTGTGTGTGTGTGTGTGTGTGTGTGTGTGTGTGTGTGTGTGTGTGTGTGTAGGTACCATCTAAAAATTAGTGTAAGATCTTCTGAGAGAGCAAAGCCTGGGACTGTCGAGAAACTATGTATGGTGCAATCAAAATCCGGAATCTGCATGTCAGAATTATCAAAACTGGTCAATACAGCAGACTCAGAGTCAAGTCAGAATGTCCAAAAATTAACAATGGTGTTTAAAGTTTTTCATATTTTTAAGAAACTACATGAAACTGAAAGGGTCATTATAAAAAAAAGAAGTGTTTTTTTTTCACTCATAGTAGGATAGCTAATATAAAAATGTCTTACTTTTAAACCTCTTCACTAGGTCTATTAATCTAAATAATGAATTCTAAAGCAAAAAAGGCTAAAAAGAGTGAAAGACCTGATATTACTGATGGATGTAATTGTAAAGCTAGTGTTTTAAACACTGTTTTGGTTCCTGTCATAGATTTGTTTGAAAGATTTTGTGTAAAAGGCATCATGAAATTAATTAATGCACCTACACACTATAAGTTTTTTAACCTGACTGTTAATAGAAGAAAATGTTGAATAACTGATTTTGGATAAGCCAAGAAGATTTATGAAATGTGATAAAAATGTGGGCAATTCGGTTATTAACTACGATTATTATGTTAGTAATATGGAATTATTAGAAAAAGATCCATATTTTGGAGGTTGAAAGAGCTGATATATTCAGTGCCTATAAGGAAATTTATTGTTATTTACACAATATATAACATAATGGGCTTATTAATGAAGAGTTACTTATTTTTTTGTAAAGTTGACCACACTGATCTCCATATAATATTTAGTATTCCAAAAACTGAAGCATTATGTTTCATCCTAGAGTGCTTTTGTCAAAGTGAAGAAAAGCTGGTGCAATTCATATAAAGTGACTTTACTTGATTTTCTGTGTACAAGTTAATGGGCGATGTTTATATTGAGATTGCAGGACAGTGCGGATTGGGAGATATGCCCTTTTCTGCACTGTAATGCGATCTCGAAGTTGGAATATATAAGTTGCATGGGATGTCGGGGTGCAGGGCGGCTTGCCCCCCTACAAAAACAATACTGGCAGTGATGCGCAGTATAGATCAGATCCATATATAGTGCTGTACAGGGGATAACAGTCTTGCAAAGTCGAATTTGACTTTTCTTTAATTAGGTTGGCGATATTCCAACCTAATTAATATTCCAAGCATCGAACATGTAAACCGCAGTTTTGATAGCTTTACGTTTACATGTTCAATGTTTTGATAGTAAACCTATATCTATATATATATATATATATATATATATATATATATATATATATATATATATATAGATACACACACACACACACACACACACATATATATATATATATATATATATATATATATATATATATATATACAATTTGATCACATGATCAATAATTAATTAACAATTAGTGCATACCAAACAGTATTTAAAGGAATAACTCTTCTAAAAAATGATGATTGGTATTATATAAAATATAAAAAGCATGAAACCACCACAGTGAATAAATAAGTAAACTTAATGATCAAGAATTTTCTAATAGGCTCAAGATATACATTTATATACATTTGCTCCTTTTTCACTCCGTTTCCATCAGTTTGTCGATATTAAAATTAAAATGAATTGTAATGATAATTTTTAACATTTTCAAACAATTTTTGTTTATGATTTTAGAAAATTTATTTCCTAACCCTAGAGGAGAGGCATGGGAGAAAAGATTGGCTATAGGATGGATGCCATGTATTCCCCTGGTTTAAATGACAACACTTCTCTTATCCCAGTTTTGAAGCAAAGGGCTGCAAAATTATACTATTAAGTGAAAACCTGGCATCCAGGGATATTGTCAGGGCTTATTAATCATAGGTACAGCAGCCTCTGCTTGGCCAGTTATGTAGCTGTACAGGGTTTCTGTGAACATAGGGCGTTGTAAACTTGAGTTGGGAAAGCCATTGAATTTTGATAAACTATCACTTAATATGATGTAGTTTGATTTGGAATAGTTCTTAACTGTTACAGGTTTTGATGGGGTTACAAAGTTGATTTTTATTTTGAAGAAGACAGTTTTGTGATCCAAAACTCACACGTGAGGACATGACACTGAGTGGGATCATGCAGCCCTCTCCCATATTGGTGAGTACCAGTTCTAGTATGCTTGAACCTCTGGTGGGTGTGTGCACTGTTTGGTCAAGAGTATTTGTTTTACTAAAGTCCATTAATCATTGTGCCTGCAAGTGTGAAACAGTGTATGTTTCCCAGCCTATAGAGGGGTAGTTAAAGTATTCCATGAATATGGTGTTTCGTTTTATGGTGAGTGTCTCCAGTAGGTCCAGGTATGAGTTACAGGATTTTAGGGACAAAAAGGGTGACCTGTAGCTTGCTATAGAATGTTATGAGACTTTGTCTGCGGTGATTTGCACATGGATAAATTCCAGGGCATCATACTGTTTAATCAACCTAGAGTTATAGAGTTATGCTTGTTGCAAATATAAATTGAGACTGCTCCACCTTTTATCCCAGTCTGTGCAGCTGATGATCTAACTGTGTGCAGGGCACTGAAGTCTTACACTCCCTACACACTTTCTGTAGATTTAAACCATGTCTTGGTAATGGCACAGATATCTATATTCTCCAAAGTAAAGAGAGCTTATAAGGTATGGAGTTTCTCGTTTAGGCTCCTAGCATTCAGAAGTAACACCTTTAGGTTTCTTTGGATTTTATATGGTATGTCAATAGGTCTGTCAGTTAGGCATTCCCTAAAAAAAAGGCATTGGGGGGTTGGATAAAGTTTTAGCCAATATTCGGAAGCTTAAGCGAGACAGGTGCAGACCGTCCTTTGCAAAGAAATGTGATCTGTTAAGCATGTCTTCCCATGCTGACAAATATGGAATCCCCCTGGAAAGACACCAGAATGTAACCCAATTATTGATGCCAATCATCTTTTGTCAATACTGTGGCATCATCCTTGGTTCAGGTAGAATGTTTGCTCAAAGCAATGCACATACATTCCTGAGACACATATTCAAAAATACCAACAGTGTCAGATCATTAATATCCACATGATAGAATCATACTGCTTCCTGTGGTGACGTGACTTGAGTCTGTGTTAACTTGGTGGTCTGGGCTACACATAAGTAACTAACCATTATCTTCTCCTCATTCATGTGTGCATCATACAATGGAGTCCTCCATGACAAGAGTCCTGGGCAATGTGCTCATTTGCCTTATGGGCTTTGTGCTTGGGACTCCACGGAGTATAGGAGCATGTGTTTGTGTGTGTGTGTGTCTGTGTGTGTGTGTGTGTGTGTGTGTGTGTGTATGTGTGTGTGTGTGTGTGTGTGTGTGTGTATGTGTGTGTGTGTGTGTGTGTGTGTATGTGTGTGTGTGTGTGGTGTTTCCTGTTGCTTTTGATGAGTGCTTTAGAGATTGCTGAGGATAGCTGTTACAGTTTATAGGCTCAGGAGGTCTTTGAGATTTGTGAAGTTTGCTGTTTAGTGCCTCAGCATAGTTTGGTCTATGTGTGTTGTGGCTACTATGTGTGGTGGATCTAGTGTGTGTGTTCTTGGCAATCTTGTTTGTATGCGCTATTTTTGCCTCCAGTGAAATTGTGTATGAGCATCTCTTGCATACTGTGTTTGTTTTTTATTTTTTTAAGTTTAGAAATTTTATGAAAATTTGTGCAAAACAGAGTAATATGGGAACTATGAACTGATACAAATGGAAATACCTCTGGAAACCTTAATTATTCCAAGATTAGAAGAGGATGAGATAGAAATGGTGATGTGTAATAAATCAAAACAGAAGTCTCCAGGAAGATATGGTATTCCTGTGGAAAATTGGAAATTAGGAAGGAAAAAAGTGATAAAGATTGGGAACATTGTGTTTAAGAGCATTTTAAAAGGAGGGGAAACTCCAGCAACATGGAAGCAAGCTGTGGTGGCTGTACTACCAAAAAGGGTAAAGACCCTTTAGACCCATCTTCATATAGACCCATTAGACCCATTTAGTTTTAAACCATAGTTATAAAGTGTTTATGTCTATAATAGCTAAGAGAATCGCAAAGGTGTTGCCAAAATTGAAGATATGGATCAATATGGTTTTGCGGAGGGGAAGCAAGCATGTGACAACATTAACAGAACAAAGCATTCAATAGAGTCAGGTAGGAGTTTATGAGTAGGGCAATGTAGGCATTTGCATTCCCTGAAAAAAATAATAAGGTTAATTAGGAAAATACATTAAGGCTTGTAGACAAAAAAAAAATAAGTTGGGAGGGTTCCTTTCCAACAAGCTGTGTTTTAAAATAGGAAACAGGCAAGGGTGACCCTTTATCATTTGTTTTATATTTAGAACCTTTGGCAAAAGGCAAGGGGCTCACAGATACAAGGGTACTACTGGTATTGTAATCAAGAAAATGTAACTTTAATTGTATTCACTATTATTTTATACATGTCAAATCCATAAAACATGTCAGTGCTGTGGAACTTTTTGAGACAGGTTCTTGACTTATAAGGATATAAACGTAATGAAAATAAAACAGAGGCTATAGCAGTTAACTTCATACCCACATGAACTGGTTCAGCAATACCCATATTTATGGGGACATGATAAGATGAAGTATTTAGGAGTATGGATTAAAAAGGATTCTGCTATGGTAGCTAAGAATATTTCAGAAGAGACTAAGCAAAAGATAATACAAAAATTGAGAAATTGGAATCACTTGATTATGTATATTGTAAATAAGATACAAGCAATGGCAATGTTTTTAGTCTCTTAGTTTTATACAAAGGTCCAGCATATTTTTATCAACCAGAGAAGTTATGTGTCATGATTAACAAACAGTTGAAGGAATTTACTTGAGATGGGAAAAGGGCAAACAAGCTAATTTGGATAAGTTGATATTCCCCATGTTGTTCTTCTTCTTTCGGCTTTTCCTGGTTAGGGGTCGCCACAGTGGAACTCTGGTCTGCTAATGATTGGCAGTAGATTTGTTTATGGGTGCCGAGGTGCCAGCTCGACGCCCAGTCTTCAGGCAATTTAGAATGAACTCACTTGAATTTATATTTTATTGTTACACGGTTAAGGTTCATATATAGAACACAAGCAGAAGGTTCTAAATCAAAGGGTAAAGTGATGATGATGAAATGAGGGGTGGGGAGGGGGTTCAAGCAGTAAAGAGAAAGTAGGTTTTTGGATGTAAATCCTTAAGGAGAATAACAACCATGCAGAATATTATATTCTTAAAGTAACATAAAATATTCTAGGAAATAAACCAAATATAAGACTGGAGAAAGGAGATTTTGCCAGTAGGGATGACTGAAAGTAGGGCTATAGAAAAACAGGCAAGATGGACTGGAATTCATCAGAGAAAACTGGAAAGAAAACCAAGGTATAGGTAAAAAGTATCTAGAAAATAAAAGGTATTTGAGTGGGGTGAGGCTAAGCAGAAGTTTGGAGTGCAGATTAGAGAATGCTTTCCTGCTAGGGACTGATATCAGAGTACAGGTAAAAAGAAAATGGATAGGGGGGTATTAATTGAAAGACCAGGTGTGATAGACTTTTTATCTGAGTCTAGAACAGAAGCCAGTATTTAAAAAGGGATAATTAGCATGTGATGCATGATGACTCTAAGAAAAGATTGGGAAGAAAGACTGGAAAAGCAATTTATACAGGATCAATGGGAGGATGTCTGCATGACTCCGAAGTATGCAACAATATCTAAAATGTTTACGATTTTTGCTTGAAAGTGTTTGCATATACATTTTTATACTCCAAGCAAAGTAGAAAGAATTATTCTCAGGTATACAACAAATGCTGGAGGTGTTTAATGCTATTAGCTGCTAAAAAAGTCACTGGAGAATGGAAGGAACAATGTAAACCATCTGAAAATGAACTACTAAATATAGGAAAAGAGATAAAAGAGCTGTGAGTGGGATCTTTATTAAAGGGAAAAAGTAAATTACATAGGAATAGATGGAATTTGTGGGAACAATGCCTGCAGAATAATGTTCAGGATAAGGAATGAGTTTTGAGGGAAGGCAGGATTTGAACACTTTATGTAATTTACATGTGAATGACAATTGTTAAAAAGAAATAAACCATACTTGTAATGTATAATACATGTAAATGGAAAACATTAATATGATGTGCTTTATATTGTGTGTCTATATCTTTAGTGCCAATTTAATAAAGTTGTTTAAACATATGTTTACATTTTGCAGAACCATACAGATTCTAGTATTGTTTAACAGTAGCAACCATATTGCGGGAATAGAAAATAGGCTCTGTCTGTCTCAATATTGCACACATTTGTTCCGTAACTTTCAGTATCTTTTGAATTCTTAATTTAACGCATTTGGAACTTTCTCTGATATATGGACAGATAGTGTAATCTAGGTATAACACAAAGATATTTGCTAACTGGGTGAGCCCAATGGATAAAGCATTCCTTTTCAGGGGTGAACTGTATCTGGTTAGGTGACTTGATCAGAGTCACATTGTAGGTAGATAGTGGTTGAAAGAAATAAACCATTTTTATTGAGTACAGGAAACAGTTTGTTACTATCGGAGCCTTCATCTTGTGCACTAACTGCCAGGCTTTTCAGTTTCAGTCAAGATCTTAACACCGTGTTGATTCAGAATCAGAATGTAGTCAAGCCCTTTGAACAAATCAGCCTAGCTTTGAAAAATATCTCTTTTAAGTTCTTGTAACTTTTACTTGGAAAAGTCTACAATGTAGTTATGTTTATTATATTTCTCATCAGTTCACTTCCATTTTTCACTGGATTACAGCTATTCTACATATCTGTGCAAACTGTTTACCTCATGAATGTGCAAATTATCTGCTCTGCAGATGTGTGAATAGTGATCACTATCTGACCTGTGTGAATATTTATTTACCTCCATGAGCATGTAAATCGTGATGGACATGAATGCATGAATGTTTGTATGGTAGCTGCAAATCTGCATTGCTTTCACTGTCTGTGCATGCTGTCTGCTGATGCTCTGAGACTACATCTGCTCACATACTGAAAGTATATGCTTAATCATGTCCAGCTGTTCACAAACAGCTTTTCCTAGTATATTATGTTGTTGCAGTGACACCGTTTGAAATAAAAGATTATAAGCAGAATTCTATTAAATAGATTTTTTTGACCTTTTTTTAATTAGGTTATGGGCTAAATAAATCAGTAATGTAGCTACTGATCCTTTCTCTGTCATTTGCAAACCGAGTCATCTAAATGCACTTTCTGCCAAGATAGTATATTGTCCACAATCAAAGTTAAAGTTAATACCTTTGTTTTGTTAGTCCATGGTTTCTCAGTCCAATGATGCATTTTCATGGAAATCTCTGCCTTTTTTGCATTTACAATATTCACTGCACACACATCTGTGGTGTTTATAAACTACCTTCTGTCACAGTCAAAACCTAAGTTATCTGCCCTTCAATTCATATCAGTTACTTTTTAAACCTTTCTCTTGCCATGTTCTCTCTTTCTTTTTGTTCCATACAATTTCAGTAAATGCTTCAAAAATCACATTGTCTGCATGCTTTGCGCATTAGTGGATGAGGTTCTGCCCTTGTGCCTGTAGCTGCATCTTAAGTAACATGGCTTTTCTTCCAATGTCTATTTATTATTTTCAGCTGTGCCATCATTTCTGGCTTCCTGCTAAGCCTTCTCATTTCCATGCAGTTTCTGCCCTGCCTTACAATATTCAGTATTCAATATTTACTGTATATGCCAACAGAATCTCTTTTAACTTTATCTTAACTCTCTTTTTCTACATATTTTTAAATTTGCATAAATCCATTTGTTCTGCAAGCTTTATAATTTGTATTTTTCTATCGTCTGTTCTACATGCTCCCCCAGTTCTGTGCTTCTCAGTCTACCATTTTTATGGCACAGACTTTTTGACTGATTAATGAATCATGCAGTACTCTAGGTTAACATACTTTAGTGAATGTCTTAACTCAGTTACATATGCATCTGTTGTATCCGTGCTATATCTGGTTTCTAGTACAAAAATAATAAAAAAGTCCATAGGAGCACATCAGAGCAAACCTCTGCTCTAATTGGCATAGTTACACTGCTCAGCAGAAACAGGATTCAGCTACATGCATAGTTTGCATGTATCCCAGTAAATACTCCTGTGAACTTCTATAAATCACTTATTTTTCAGCAGTTAGAACACCAGTGGGAAGCAGCCTCATGGAAGTGACCAGACTGGAGCAGACTTCAACATCACAGCACTGAACTGTATGGATATAGCCTGCTGTTCTTCTCAAAACAATGCTCCGTGGACCACTGCTCATTCTTTGTTGAAATTAATAGGTGCAATGTGACTAAAAGCTGTCTAAACTTTAATTGCTTTGCTCAATCTGAAACTTGACCTTTCAGGACCACTAGAGTCACTGTTTAACCATAGCCTCAATATAGGCTTTGTGCCATGCAAATGGAGAACTGTAAATGTCATATCTCTACACAAGGTCAGGCCATCAGTGGACCCCAGGAAATAAAGACCCAGAAGTCTGACTAGTCTCATAAGCAAAGTCAGGGAAATACTTATCACAGAAATGATTAATAAAAACAGAAAACCTTCAAACATTGGAACCAAGCTAGTATGTTTTTTTAACAAGGGCAGATCATTCCTACTCAACCTGGTAGACTTCTTTGAGAGGGTCACCAAGGCAATAGATAAGGCAAAATGGTCTATACCTGGCTAAGGCATTTGATATGATAACCCGCTTGAGCATTGTAAACAAATTCACAGACATTGGTGTAAACCCTTATATTATGCTCTGGATAGCAAGGGGGCCATCAAATATAACCCTGGAAGTTAGGATAAGGGGACCACTTCTACAGAGTCTGGTCACTAGAGTAGCCCTTCAGAATTCTGTGTTGGGTCTGCTCCTTTTTGGCATCTACTGCTTGAAAGTCAAGGTCAGTGTCAGAGGCCTTTGGCTGGCCAAGTCTACATATGAATGCAAAGTGAGAGCAGTCAGAGAACATCCCCAATACACAAACATCCTACAGGAATTACTAACACAGAGAAATGACTGGTTCCAAAGCCATGGCTTAAAATTCAGTGAGAAGAAAAGCATAACAGTACCCCCTTAGAAAGTCAGCCATGCTAGAAATTTCTCCATCAATAACACACCCCTATGATTAAAACCAGTAGTCAGAAATTTGGATACACATGTAGATAGTAACCCAGCTTTCGACCTAAGGTAGCAAGGAAATCATTCTATGTTGTTCAACTTATAAACCATGGTATGGCAGTTGGTACAAGGAAGTCATCATTCCATTATATTCATCCCTCATCAGGCCATCATTGAGTACGACATATGTATGTGATCAGGCAAAAAATGCAACAGCTGGAACATTCTCAGATGTTCCTTACAAGCAATTGTATTATTTATTTAACATTTGTTTACTGGGAAAGTCTAAATGGGACAGAGTCCAATACAGGGCATAAACAGCATGTCCTATGCAGATTGCCTCAAAGCCCTATCTGTTTCCTACAGACTGTTGAGAGGCAGCCTGTATCTGACATAAAAGGCATCTTTGATGGACCTTTTGTATATCTGCAAAATGAATACCATCAGAATTACTCAGTCTAGGGATCTAAACTTTGTTTACCACATAAATAAGACATGTTGGAAGGACAGGTATGTGTGTCAGAGAATTCCCCTTCTTTGTAATAGGCTACCTATCTATGTGAGGCAGAGCTCTTCACTCACCCTATTCAAGAGAAACTTGGGCCATTGGATAGGAAATTGTACTCCAGGGCTAGGACCTATGCCTCTAATATATATAGGCAGTCTGTAAATGCTGTCATGGCTTACGTATACCCCTTAAAATAACCTCCAAGACATATACACTTGTGAGATACATTTCGGATGCTTGACTAGGCTTATAAAGGCCCCTGTGATTGTTTGGCTAGCATACACTTATCAATCTATGTAGGCTGGCTTCTATGACTCCTTTTACTGTAAACATTTTGACACACAGAGACCTAGTTTGCATAGGCCAGAGAAGCAGACTGTTGAATTTACATGGGGTTGTGAATTATGAAGCATTTCCACCACTGCTCAGTTCCAGAACTGTGCAGAAGACTTCTCAGAATTGCTTTCAGCTTGTATCCTATGTAAGATCATGAAACATAGCCTTGTACAACACACAGTCATTTATGAATACCATTCAGTGGTCTGAATTTTTCTCTTATGACTGTTAAATCAACATTTTTGATCTTTAGAAAATTTAAATGTGTTAAATACCTTTACTGTGTTCTTTCCAGCTGTGTAAAGAAATGCATCTCCTCATACATTTTCAACTTTTTTTCTGGTATGCTTGATACAATAAAAGAAAAAAAAACTTTATAGCCCTTGCTTCCACTTTTCAATTATGTTGGTGGGTTAAGAGAGGAAATATGTTGCATAATGGTGATTACACTGTTTTAAAGGGTCTGTTCTTGATTCTTGTTCAAATATTTGATGTTTGCTGTGCTTTCAATGTACAAAAAGACACATTTTCATGTAATCCTTTATTCTATTGCTTTAATTTCTTTTTTTGTCATTTTCATTATTTTATCATTCATGTGTTTTGTTTCTTCTCCTAAATTTCATGTGATGATCTAGCATCTCTGAAATAGTTGGAATGCATTGTTACACCATCTCCGAAATATTCCAATATGTCTGGAACCAGACATCATTAATTCTTAACTGCAGCAACTTTTCATGCCATTTTACATATACATCTAAGAAGAGCACTTGTACTGGGAAGAGCGTTTATTTCTGTTAACATGTAATGCATTTAGATTCATTTTTGTAACTTTTGTAGTCCACAATAAATTGTTAAATAAAGAAACACAGAACAGTTGAATAGATATATGTGTCTTCTTTACTAGAACAGCAAAGAACTGCCAGAAGTTTATGTGACACAGACTGCATGTGTTAGCTCTTGGGACCCTTAAGGCGGTATCACACTTTTATGCACAGCATTCAAGTTACCTCAGCTACTATGCAAAATTGCATCAAAAAGAATGTTTTCAGTTACTAGGCCATTAACAATTATTTCAGTATTGATCTTGTTCTATTGAAATTCCTTTTTGTTAGTTTGATTGCTGGATCATTTATTTGCCAAGTTATTCCCCTTTATATAAAAATATTTTATAGGTTCCCAAGTAAGTATTAGGCAATCAGTCTGCAGACCATTACAAGCCTAGCCAAAAATAAAATGCATTCCATTTTTCCTTCTAACCCTTAAGGAGGGCAAGAAAAGATAGACTGGAGGAGAATTTCAGATTTCCCATCCAATTATCTAGGTTTTCCTTGAAGGTGGAAAGAATGCTACTTTGCTAGAAATCTAGTGGAAGTTTGATACAGATGTGAGGGGCATCTTAGGATATGAATCTATCATGCCGGCAAGTCTTATTTAATTGCTGATGTAGGTTTATTTCCTTTAACTGGTTACTTGATGTATCATTTTTTATAAAAAGGAATAGGAGGATGGTTGGATCGTTCATAGCTCGAAAGGTTAGGCGCGCATCCGCACACGACAGTCTATGGAAGATTAAATACATAGAAAAGGCTGCTAGTCAATCCTGATAATTGTGATTTTTGAAGCCACCAATGTTTTTTTAGTTATGAATTTCTGAGGTCTCAAAACTGAGTGATATGCTTAGACAAATACCAAAATGTGCATCATAATTAATAATAGGTCTGATAAGATGTGAGTAACGGGGGATTAAGACTTCTATGGCTCTACTGCAAATGCTTTGGAAATTAGCTGAGCCAGACAGAAAGCTTTCTGAACTACTTTGGAGACATGATGTTCAAAGTAATTGCCAGCGAGGGCTCCTCAGTCCCTTACAACACTGTTGTATTAGTGGGGTGTGCAATCTATGTGATATAAGAAAATGTTTTGTTTACAAACAAAGAAGTATGTTACATTTTGTCACAATTAATTGGACACCATCATTGCACCATTTGTTAACATGGTTTAACCCATGTTGGAGCAATTATGAGTCAGTGTAAAAGTGAATAAAGCATCAAATTTACAGTTATCTGTAAACATAGATAGCCATAGGCCAGAAGTGTTGGCCTGAGGGTCTGAGAAAGAGATGACAAATAAGAGAATATCCAGTAATGAGCCATGCTGTACACCACTGATACCTTTTTCTTGCTTTCAGAATTGGTACCTATGACACTAACCCCATGTGATCTGTCAGACAACTAGTTAGCTATCCACAGCACAACTTATGGATTGATATTCAGATTTACAAGTTTGTCAATAATGCCTCCTTGAGAAATAACGTCAAAGGCCTTGTCCAGGTCCACGTATGTGGCATGTACTATATAACCACTGTCCACTGTTTTGCTTACTCTTTCAAAGAGGTTAAAGAGGCATAACCTTCTATTGGCAAAGCCAAACTGATGAGAGCCCGGACTGAAGATATTTTCAATGTCCAAATTAATGAAGCCTGAAATAATATACTCAAAAGCTTTACCAGCAGAATATGTCATTAAGCTGCACAGCATAACAGAACCAAAGCAGATTTGCAAGGCTGTTACAGGCATTACAGTGTAATTTGAACAGAATCCACAATACATTTGCATATTTCATCACTGGCAATGAACAGTGATACTTGTAGAAGTTAAATAACCTAGAAAAGGTAAACTGAGTCTCAGAAGCAAACTGAGACCAAGTTCAAGAAGTCTATAACCTGGCAGAGTAGGGTCATGATACATTGATCTTACAAGAAATCTTAAATGAGATAATTACTGCTTCAGTCAGGGAAACTGTTAAGGCAGGACAAGAAAATAGTGAAGTATTATTGTATTTGCTTTATTAAATAATACAATCAGTATATATGAATATTGGTATTATTTGTTTTTCCTCACATCAAGGCAATTTTCTTGGTCGGCTACCCACCTTCCCTGTCTGTAACAGCAGCCCTGAATGCCAAGAGGAAAGCTAGTATCCTATGGGATACCAGGGGTAGTGATTCTACGTTATGGTTAGGGACAATTTAATATGCAACCATCGAGTGTTTAGATAACTCTTTGGGATTTTTTTTCAGCACAACCCTTATACAAACCTACGTTTAGTTCATTAATCTGCTAGACATAGCAAGTTACCTCTATCATGGAACCATGGTCATTCTGTTTATGATGTAAATGAAATGTTTTAAGGGCAGAACATCTTCTGTCCACAAATTAAGCTCTCATGCATGAACCATCTCAACACAGACATGAAGGCCTTTTGAAGTGACTCATTCCCCGCTTTGACAGACTATCCTCACTGCTGTCCATTATTTCTGTTAAGGAGAAAGGTTACTAAGAAAGGTTAAGAGGGAGAGGTGTGGGTTATATGTTTGCTCTAAAACAAACATATAACCCACAGCTCTCCTGCTTAACCTTTCATAATCATCTTCCTCCCAAACATTTATTACATCATCCACCTATGCCCCTTTTCTTTTCTTTACTCCCTCACCTCCAACCACCTCCTACATACTTCTTATCCCTCACTACCCCACTAACTCTTATCTTAAAACTCCCTCTTGTCCCCATTTCTCCTACTTTCCTTCTGACTTATTCCTTAACTCATCTCTCAAACAAACATCTTATCATTACTTTCTGCTCTAACTCTCCACCCCAATACCGCTAACAATGTCCTTCATATAAACCACCATCACCTTCTCCAGTTCTATCAAATGCTTATTACATTACTTATTCTTAAATCTGCTTAAAATTTACCAATTTATTTTTTCATATGTCTTTCTTTTATATTTTGTTAAACAGACTACAACTCTTACTGTAAGTGGTATTTCAGTACCTCCATCATAACTCATGTACAGATTATTGTAACAATTTTTGTAATTCTACATATGTTTTTCTTTTATATATGTGTAATATTTTTACTATGCCAAATATTGTTATTAAACATTACTGGAGCTTTTCTTCCCAGGCTTCTGCTGAACATGGCTTTCTGACCCAGCCAGACTTTCCAGGTCACTAAATGTCAATACATAAATGAATACATAAATAAATAAATAAACAGTTTTATAGCTTATATAGTATAAAACTTGTAAATATACATAACCAGTTCTAGTTCTTATATAGTATATAATGTATAAATATACATAACCAGTTTTTTAGCTTATATAGTAATTCATGTGTAAATATACATAACCACTTCTATAACATATAACTTGTAAATATACACAAACAATTCTATAGATTATGTAGTATATAACATATAAATATACAGTACCAGCTCTGTAGCTTATGTAGTATATAATGAGCAAATGTACATGACCAGTTCTATAGCTATATATAGAATATAACATGTAAATATACATAACCAGTTCTATACTATATATAGTATATCATGTGTAAATATACATAACCAGTTTTATAGTATATTTATTTATTTGGCATGTGTTTATGGGGAAAGTTCGACTGGGTCATGAGGTACCCATTTTCAGCAGGAGCCCAAGAAGAAAACCTCCAGATATATATGGCTAACAAAATGAAAAACTAGACAGACATAATAAAGTTGTAATATTCAAGTACAAAATTTGAAAAACTACACATTAGTTTGCCAGAATAAAGACTCAACAGACATAATACAGTCATAGTGTTGAAGCATAAATGATATGGAAAGCCTGGTAATAGGAATAAGTAGCATTATTTACATAATAGATGATTATCATAATGATTATTAATATTCTAGAGGTCATAACATATGGTAACAGATTATATTGGTGAAGGCGTAGGATAGTATGAGTACAGGAGGGTAGGGTGTGATAGAGAGGATAGTAGGAATAGATGTGGAAAAGGTATGAGTGTAACCTCAGGGGAGTATGTGTCAATGAAGGGTGGATAGAGTAAGCTAGTAGTGGGAATAGAGTGAGCAGAGGTAGAAAAAGGTGCAAGTGTACCTCACCCTAGGCTCATACAGGAACAAATCCAAGCTTTGTTGAAGTATTCTTTTATAGAAGTTTTGAAGGACTGCGGGTTAGTAGTAGTTTTGATAGTTAAAGGAAGGTTATACATAGTACATAAAATGCTAATATTCATAACCAGTTGAATAGCTTATATAGTATATAATGTTTAAATATTCATAAGCACTTCTATAGCTTATGTAGGATATAGCATGTAAATATCCATAACTAGCTCTGTACCATATACACTATATATCATGGAAATATACATAACCAGTTCTGTACCATATATACTATATAATATGTAAATAGACATAACCAGTTCTGTACCATATGTACTATATAACATGTAAATATACATAACCAGTTCTGTACCATATATACTATACAGCATGTAAATATACATAATCAGTTCTATAGCATATATAGTATATAACATGTAATGCACAATGAAATTATTAAACATGCTGGTCAGGTAACCTACTAGGTTTATTTTTTTATATTTTAATTATTTCACTCTAGACCTTGACAATGTCTTCTTTTTTATATGTCATTGCTTTTATATTAACTCTTTTAGTGCCTTCATCCATTCTTTCTGAGCTGCCACTTCACTAAAGTACTTTTATTGCTAAACCAGTCTTATTATTATGTTGTAGTTAGAACAGTATCATTTTATAGAAATGATAAGGAATGGTTATTATTCAATGGTCATATTCAGAAGTTTAGATTCTTTACTAGTATTATTCATGTGTGACTACTCATTGTCATCTTTTGTTTGTTCAAGTTATTACTTTTACCACTGGCATTATGTGCAGTTCTTCTATCAGGAGCACATCACTATTAGAAAATAAATATACTGCTCTCTTGTAATATATTGCACTATAGTACATTCTATGTTCAAAATGCAAATTTTCTTTTCCTGTGCAAACTCCCAGCCTCTTGCCTGTTATCTTGTAAATATTTAGTGTGTTAGTAATCTCCACAGACTCACTTTATACAGCATCCACAGTGTGTCAGTATTTCAAGTCGCCTACACAATAAATGTACTAGCTCAAGTTTTCTTTAAGATAAAAGTATTAGATGATAATTTATTCATGAAGAAGAAACTGTTATGTGTGATGCATGTGGCATTACTACAAGACTTATTCAGGTTTTTAAAACAGATCATTAATCATGTGCTAACAACGTTAGCATTCTGTTTACACAATGCATAATTCAGGCTGCTATCTTAAATCTCCATACTCATGGAAGAAATGCACCATAATCATTAGTTTGTAGGACTTCAAGGAATGATTATCCATCACAGTTGTTGAAAATAGTGCGTACCTTTAGTCAGTGATAACACAGCCAATGGTATACCAGCACTTACTTTTTTTTAGTAAAAGAACATTTTTTTTCTTTTTTCTTCAAAATAATTTATTTTATAACATCATTCAAAACACTGTTATAATTTTCTGTAAATGCATTATGTTCTTTTCAGCATTTATAACAACTTCAGAATTAATTCAAGATTTTGTAACACCCTTCAAATAATAAAGCATTTTTCATCTTGTTCTTTCTGTGATTAAATTGTTTATTTATTTAATTGTCAGGACAAAGGAATGAGTGCTGAAGGATGTTCTGCTATGTTAAGGTTACAAAAAAGTAGCTATTGTGCCAAAATTGTAATCTGGGGTTGGAAGCAGATGGTGTTATGTTGTCAATCAACATTTGTCCTCAGTAATTTAAAAAAAGAAAAATAAAAGAAAATGATATAACAACTTTGATATTTGATGATTATAGCTCTCAAAACATTAAACACTGATTATAGTACAAGTATCAGTAAGCAGTAAATTTGAGAAAAGTTGAAAAGTCTAGACAAAGCATGTAATGTTAACAGCAAACTGCTTTTTTTACCATCTTTACTGAATCATCCTTTACTGAATCATCCTTAGATATCACTCATCTTCCTGAACATTATTCTGTATGAATTATTTCCAAAAACTAACATTTGTTAGTATGTAATGTACCCTTCCACTTTCCTTAAAATCCTACATCCGTTTCTTTTATTTCCTGTACAATATTCAGTATTTCATTTAAGTCCGTTTAGTTTTTGAATTCCATTTTCTGTTAATTGTTTTTTGGGCAGCCAAGAGTATTACACCAATTAAGGCCTCAACAGCAAACTGTTAATGGTAAAGATTGATCCTTATGAGCATTGTGAGGAAAGGTTATGACTACATATCATTAACCCTAGCTAAGGTAAGTCCTGGGTGGGATTCCTTATGGACACCATGTGGACGGGTTAAGAGTGTGCATTCTTAAACCTAGGCAAGGTAAGTCCTGACAAAGACTAACAGGCTCACAACAAGTTACTAAAGTTGGCCTACTGGGCTGTTAGGTGGACTGTAGGGTGCAAAGAGCATCTTCATGTTGCCAAGACCTGAATGGTTGGTTTACTGCCATGGTAAAAAAAATGTGTTCATCACTCAGACTTTATGTAATGTTCCTAGTTATGAATTTCCTGTCAATATGTGTACAATCTTAACTTTACAGTTTCAGGATTTGTAAAAAACTGTAATTTAACAAGTTACTGATGTTTCATATTTTTTCTGGTGTGTGAAGGTACAGACAGTCACTCTGAAGTTAAGAAGAGGGGGCTACTGATATTCGAGGCTCATTTAATTTGCTGCATATCCATACTTGATTTCTGTTAGCCTACAAAAGTAATAATAAAATAAATAATTATAAAAATGTCTCTAAGGACAGTTATACTGCTGGTCTGTCAGAGATATCCTCATCACCTTGCTATTAGCTTTTCCTTCTGTTGAATCAGGCTTTAAGCCTGAACCTTTGAGATATTTGAAGGATGGGTAGAAATTCAAAGAAGCTTTCAAAGATTCAAAGAAACTTTATTATCATTTAGAACCACACAAGTGCAGCCTAAATTAAATTACAAATGTCAGCTCACGAGAGAAATGCAGTGCAAATAACGTAGATAAACCGTTATCAAAGAATAGCATAAGAAAGAAAATAACACGTATGACATTCAAGAGGTAATTCACATTACATAAACACATTCAATACCCATTATCCAGTGATAATAATACATAAATACCCACCACCAAACCACTACACTGTTATATTATCCAGTGATAAATAATAAATAAACACCCACCACCAAACCCCTACACTGTTATATTATCCAGTGATAAATAATAAATAAATACCCACCACCAAACCCCTACACTGTTATATTATCCAGTGATAAATAATAAATAAATACCCACCACCAAACCCCTACACTGTTATATTATCCAGTGATAAATAATAAATAAATACCCACACCAAACCCCTACACTGTTATATTATCCAGTGATAAATAATAAATAAATACCCACCACCAAACCCCTACACTGTTAAGATAGAGAATAAATATAGACTAGTGAATAGCAGCTGTTTAGTTACCATATTGCACTTGTTAACCTTAGACGTGACTCAGTATAGCCATCATATTACATAATAGTAATGGTGGCAGTAATTACTCAGAGCAGCAGGATTAAATGAAAAAAAGAGGTGTCAATGTATCAGGTATTGTGGTTGGTGTCTGTATTAATAAGTCTCACAGCTGTAGGATACAAGCTGTTCCTGAATCTGGTAGTCCTACAGCAGAAGCTGTGGTACCTCCTTCCAGGTGCAAGTTGTGAGAATCAGTTGTGGGATGGATGGATTGAATCAGCTAGTATTTTGTGTGTTCTCTTTCTTGCTCTTGTAAAGAAAAGCTCCTGAATAGAAGAGAGGTTTGTGCCCAAGATTTTCTCAGCCACCCTCACCACCCTCTGTAGTTTCTTCTTCTCAGCAGCTGTGCAGTTGTTGAACCATGTTATGAAGTTGCTAGTGCGGATGCTCTTGACAGATCCCTTGTAAAAGGTGGTGAGAGCAGACAGCGGGAGCCTGGCCTTTTTGAGCTTTCACAGGAAGTGAAGCCTCTGTTGGGCCTTCTTGATTATATGGTTAGTGTTAGCAACCCAGGAGAGGTCATCAGAGATGTGAAGGCCCAGGAATTTGGTTGTTTTGACTTTCTCTACTACCTCCCCTTTGATAGTGAGTGGTTGGTGAACTGTTGCCTTTCTCCTGAAGTCCATAATCATTTCTTTGGTCTTATTAACTTTCAGGTCCAGATCATGGTGAGTATGGTGAAGAGCAATGGGCTAAGCATACAACCTTGGAGAACACCAGTATTCAGGACTTTGCGTTGAGAGGTGTTGTTTCCAGTGCATGTCCACTGGGGTCTACCAATCAGAAAATCAAGAGTTCAGTTACATAGGTGCTTGTTTATCCCGAGTTTCACAAGCTTATCCACCATTTGCATCGGTATCACAGTGTTGAACGCAGAACTGAAATCGATGTACAGAATCCTTAAACCTGCCTCATTGCTGTTAGCTTTTGTGATATTTTGTGTATTTCTGCCACTTAAGACCTCTTCACCACAGTAGTAATCAGGACAGTACAGTTGTGCAGTACTCTTAAAAATAAGTATTATTAAAAAGAAAATTAATTTATCTCATTCATAATATAAGCACTGAATCTTGTACATTAATAGTGCAATCAAGATATAAAACAAGAGTGGTCATTGCTATTTAGTTTTTGTTTCATGTGTTAATTATAGTACAGTACTTCATCATCTAGTGTAGATTTATGCCTACTAGGAATAACAAAATAGTGGTAAATGATCTTATCAATGCTCTTCCTGCTCTTGCCAGAAGTAACATTTTCTGGGATTTTTTTTTTCCTCTTTAATCTATCAGTGATTATCAAGCCTCTGTCCTGCTCACCCTACTGACTTATCTCTCCAGAGGCAAGAGGCCTAAAGCCAATTTGTTCCATCCTGAGACAGGGGTCAAGTGACAGCAATGATGCTATCTGGGGTTATTAGTTTCACTCCCACCAGTGCCCCAGTATGTGCTTGAGTGGAGCACATCATACCAACAGATGACATGTAGTGGGTGTGTACATCTGGAGCAGACATTCCCTCAGTCACCCTCTCCCCTGGAAGGGCAAATGGCCCTAGTAATCTCTGGTCTCCACAGGAGATTTTTTAACATATACTCTGTACTTCCATGTATAAACCTATATACTCCCTAGCGGAAGATACACGTACACTCTGTCTCATCAGTCATGTCTGTCTTATTACCAGCTCTTCCAGAGCCAGGGCTGTTATGTGAGCTCAGGTATATGTGTCATAGCCAGGGCTTTATTTTTCTATACCACAGAGATGGCTACCAGTAAGGGTTTATGTGTAGTTACAACAAACAATTTACAGCATTCACAGTTTTTGTATTTCTTCATTCTTTCAAGTGTTATTAAGATATATAATGGGACTACGATGGGTTGATCAAAAAGCATTATGATCGGGGTCTCAGACTGCAACCCTTATACCCTTTTTATTATGTGTTTGAGACATGAGTGGTTTGCAGTTATTACCAGCTTTATACAAATAAAGAGAGATTTTTGCAGTGCAGTTATGGAGTAAATAAAGGTAACGACTCCATAACTGATCACCCTGATCCACTTGCCTTCTACATTGGCATTGTAAGGTAATATAAACCTCACTAGGCCTAAAAATATTTTCTGGGGATGTCCAATATGCTATTTGTAATGACTATAGAATTAATTTTTTGAGTTAGCAGTGTGGGAATTCAGCCATATATCCTTGAACTCAGTATTTTATTGAATAATCACAATGGCGGTAATTGTGGATTGAAATAATCTTACCAAAGAGTAAGTTTCAATACATAATATAAAGGAGAATAATAATTTCCATAGGTTACAGTCCTAGCTAAATGTTAAGTCCAGCAGAGTGTCACCAGTGCATGCTGCTAAGGCATTAAGGGAATCTAATGACTACCACACATAACAAGTGGGCCTATTTCCAATATAACATGTACTGAAATTTGCACTGAATAAGACTTAACTGGTAATATGGAAACAAACACTTTTATACAAACCCAGAAATACTGCAGGACTATAGAATGCAACAAGGAGCTTTTCTGAGTAATATGGAAACAAACACTTTTATACAAACCCAGAAATACTGCAGGACTATAGAATGCAACAAGGAGCTTTTCTGAGTGGAAGCACTATGTACTTCATGGGGATGGTGGGTGGAATGTACTAGAATGATCGGTTCTGGATGAGGTGTAGCAGGTGGACTGAAGGAATGGGATATGAGAATTAATCTGGATCTTGAAAGCTGGGCTGGAGCAATTAAGGAAGCAATTAGATTTACACACCAAGAACATCAGATCTGACACTGAAGGGAAGGAAATGATTTCAGTACTAAAAATGCTTTAGCACTAGAAAAAACGAGAAAACTGTGAACATCTTTGGATGTTTCTAATTCTCCTGATCTGCATACTGACAAGTTATACTGAGTGTGGTCTCTACTCCAACAGCAAACTTGACTGTCATGTCTTTTCTGCTACCACTAACAAATGCATCTTTTTCAATATTAGCATACCATACATGCTTCTATTGTTTTTCATTAGGAACATCAAAAACAAAATGTTGACTTTTCTAAATCAAAATCACAGATACCACATTTCCTGCAAGAGGGATCTTCCACACTTTGGAAACCTGTTTTTTTTTTTTTCTAGATCTGAAGTCACACCCCTTAAGGGGGATGATAAGTCCATGTGTACAGAGTGTGTGACCTTCAATCTAAACATTACTGTTTATGTTCAGAATTTTAATTTTTGTTAAGGAATTGAAATGGCAGCTTATTGGCTGGAACCTATCTTCATTTAAACTCTAAATTGTCAAATATACATAGTCTGGTACTTACGTATTATCGCAACCACACACTATCAGTATTCAAGGAATTCTGGAAAAAATTCCGCTCTCAATTAAATAACGTTTTGCTGAGAATGCCATGAATGCTGATAATACGTGGTTGTCATAATACGTTAGTACTTTTTACCCCCACATCTGTAGAAGTTTGCTCGCTGCATGTCTAGACAACACATAAAGAAACAGTAAGCTATTAAGTTCCCTACAATATTTAGTCTTCTGTGGTCCAAAAGAAAACAGCAAATATTTTTTATAAGCTTACCTCTCTCACCCATGTACGCTACCAAACATGCCAATCACTAAAGGAAAGCCTAATACACTGTTATCTGATTACTTTATGCATGATTATTGCTAACTTTATAAAGTATCTAACTGGTTGTTCTTGTTGTACCCATCAATTGCTTATTTCTCGAGACGTTTAAATTATTTTTTTCAAACGTAATGTAATCAACACCGTTATTGACCAGTCTGTTTTACAGACACTATTACATTCTCAAAGCGTATTAAACTGCTACTGGTCTCTGCTGTTCAAAGTGCAGCTGAGAGGGAAAACAGCTTTACATATACGACATCTTGATCTTAGTAGTGGAGTTTTCAGTTTCACAGCAGGGTACAACAGTTGTATGTAAGTACCAAAATAGAAGTTATGCTTCTGTTATTTTTGTTTTCTTTTACTACACATTGATTTTCTAGTTAATGACTTTTTTAAACATGTTTTTTAACATGTTTTTCATCTGTCAGAATTTGCAGCATTCTCGATAATGTTCCAATAACAGTAAACTAACTTCCAGCCGAGACTGACGTGATTCTGACAGTGTGTGGTTGCAATAATACATAAGTACCCATAGTTTTAATGCTACCAACATTTGTGGCAGTATCTTTTCTTCCTTCTCTATGAGCAGAATATGTTTCGTACGGCAACTGCTTTGCTGGGAATCTGTTATACTCCAACATCATTTTCTGCATCTCGTGCCCATGGCCTTCCTTCTTAACATCCCCCCAAAAATAAATATGTTGCAATTTTTCCATATTATAATGTTTAGCATCAGCAGACCATATACACTGATTGTTTCTACTATGTTCATCATTACACAGCAAAATAAGAGAGCCATCTTATCTTTAGAAGTCGGAGGCACTTGTATGCAGCCAATAGTTATGTGGCCATTTGCATAAATGTTCACTTTCCCCTGCAGAAAACTTTATATGATCATCAAGTTAAGTAGTGACAGGTGCTGCAACTACAGCTTAACTTGAAACAATATTCAAAAGCTTCTCCCATTTTTCCATTTTATAGATCATAATTCTTTTGGACTTCCACCCATCTCTAGTGCACCCCTGTCATACGATAATTAACTACTGTGGCACTTTTCCTATATTCAGACCCCCTTCCTGTCTCCCCATGCTCACAATCTCTAGACTTGCCATTATCAGACTCCTTGTTTTTCCATAGATGTACTTTTCCCCACATTCCTATCCTCCCCTTACAATTTCCTGTTATACTCCCTACATCTTTGTCTCACAGTATTTCCCCTCCTCTGTCTGGTTTTTAGTAGTTGGTTCTTCAGCCTTGTTTTTGATAAACCCACTCTCTTCCATCATTCATTTGCCTCATGTTTATTACTGCTACTATTCTTAACTGGAATATATATCTTGGGCACCTTGTCTGCTGTCACTGGCTGTGCATTATAAGTCTGCATGCTGCTTGCATTTTCCAAATGTATTGAGTAGGAATATTGTGGTTATTACCCAAGGCATTTAATGTTCTTTGTATGTAGCACCCTCATGAATCTGTGATTCAGTGTTCATTATACATACTGCTATGTTTCTCTTGTTTTTCCTTAGATATGTATCACTAATGATGGACCAAAGATCATATTACAGTAGTCATTGTGTAATACATGCATACTTCATGTGTTGATTACTTACTTTTAAGAAATGGGCTCAATAATAATAAAACCACATTTTTCACATGGTACTGTAAAGGGGTGAATTAATATCCAGTGAAAGCCTGGTAAGAAAATGAGAGCACCTACTTATGGTACTAAATCCATACAATTCAAAAAATATTTTTGTGGCACTGTCCGTTACTTCCCCCTTGATAAATTGTTAGCATTCACACAGTTTGCTATATCTTTTTGTTTCTCACTAGTAGATTTAGTTAATATAATTCATCAAAATCCTCTGCCATAATCAGTACAGAATCACTGAGAAGCAAAATTCCATAATGACTTTGAAACTAGCTACCTGAGATGAAAGTTATTGTCAAATTGCAGAGCAACTTAATAATACAATTAATTACTGACTAGCTACCTCTTAGTAGGCAGGATCTATAAAAAAATAAATAACTGCTGCTCATAATCAATAAATGACATCAGCCCACATAGTAAAGAAGCCTCCATATGCATGCATATGCACACATAAACATGCACACACACAGACACACAAGTACGCATACACACTCATATGCATACGTGCATGCTCACACAGACACACACACACACACACACACACACACACACACACACACACACACACACACACACACACACACACACACACAAATGTACACACACATTCCCAGTAAAACCAAAACAGAAATGCAAATAAAAATAAAACACTAAAACTTCTGCAGCATTTCCATTCAATGCAGGTCATATCATTCACACTGTAATGCAGAATCAGCACATCAGAGAGTCCCCAGTGGAATGTGGCTATAGTCACTGTCAGCTTCCACTAACAGTTCAAACTCTTAATTTCCTTGCAGTATGTATATGATATTATGTACTTCTCCTGCTTATACAAGACTATTTGCACAATATCGACTGCTCAAAAATCACTACAAACCACAGACTACATTCTTGTGTCTTTTTTTCTTTTCTTTTCTTTTTAATACATAACATAGAGCTATTCATAATTAAATCATCTACCATTATCAGCATTACACTTCTACTGAAGGAACTATTTCACATCAAACCCATTGAAAATGAAGTATAAATTATGACAAACAAAACTTAATATATAGCATATATTCTTAATGGAATGATGCCCTTCGGGGTTGGCATTTCAAGCAAATAATGGACCTAATACCCATAGATGGTCAGTTATTTCCCTGTAATGCTCACACTGTAGAAGACTATTGGGGGTTGGTAGGGAAGGCTAGTGGGAATTGGTGGCTTCACATTGGGGGAAGAGAAGCCAAAGGCATGCCCATAAGTGGTCACCTTGTGGCCTAACCCCCTTGTATTCTCCCATTACACTTCAGAGGACTCTTGTTGACTGGGCAGGGCAGGATGACTGGAAAGGTTTGATTCAAAGCAATTTAAATATAGGATGAGAGTTATGCTTGAGCTCTTGGTTATTATGTTATGTTGTACACACGGCCATTAACTAGTAGCCAGAATGGACCTGGTAATGCCATCTGACTGCTGTACTCTCTTCTTGTTACAACCCATTATACTATCTAGTATATAGACTATACAGTCTATATACTGGTTATTGGGCTCTGTTATTCTCTGGTTGATTTTCATGAAAATAAATTGGTCGCAAAGACATGGTTTCATTCCTGACTCAGCTGTAGTGGACAAGCATAGCACAGCTTACCTGTAAGTAAGTTTATCTGCAAGCAGGTCAAGGGCAGAGCTTGGGATAGCTATTTAAACCCCAACCTTCCTTGTTCAGCTGCATTTTAGTGGTCAGCTGAGAAGAACTTCCCCTTTTTTGTGTGTACATCACCTTGCGGCTTAACCCCCTTGGATTCCCCCATTACAATTTAGTGTCCTCTTTCTGGTTGGGCAGGTCAGAGCAATCAAAGGTGCTTGGTTTAAAACAATTTATGTAAGGATGAGTGTTATAACTGCAAACACACTACTGAAGACGAAAACACAAACTCTAGAATACAGAAGTCTTCTAAGTTGACCAGTACTCCACTTTATTATAATAAAACAATAAAAATAAAAAAAGAACCCAAGTAAAATGAAACGCTTTTCGTTTAGCACCTTGGCTAAACTTCTTCAGATAGAAAACATGATTAAAAATGCACTCTTTTAAGTTACTGCATATAAAGCTCAATTAAACATGATTGAGGCCAATTAACTTCTAAAACACTATAACCATGAAATAAAACAAGTCTATTCAACTGTGTAGTACTCAGCTATGCATACATAAAATATTATGTCTATGCATATATAACAGTATGTGCAAACTATTAAAACTATAAAAAGTATATGTAAAAATTATATAAAAATGTATATGTATACTACTTAAAAATAAATTATTATAGCAGTAATAGCAATAAATAGAACTGTAACAACAATAAATAGAACTAGCCTACAATAGAGGTTATCAGATTTATGACCCAATTGACTGTAGTTGTTAGAGTCCAAGTAGCAAGATATCCTAAATGTATAATGATCACGTCTCCAGACTTTTCAATTTTAGGACACATGCTAAGGAACAAACTTTATTCAATCCTGGGGGCAGGAAGCATTTACTCTTAGCTGCCACATTAATTCAAGTTTCTGCAAGAGAAGGGAGGTGGGACCACCTTGAATGTCCATGGCAACATGATTAATGGCCCTAAATTTAAATTTGTGTAATGGACATTCAATACAGTGACGGGTTAGAGCATTTTCATCTTTGTTCTTACTGATGTTATATATGCGTTCATACACACATTCTCTCAGTTTATGGTCCGTCTTGCCAATGTAAAAGGCTGCGCAGGTTTGGCATTGGGTCACATATATGACAGACCTGGAGTTACAATTAAGTATGTATTTGATATTAAATTTTAAGACGCCAATTTTGAATCTGATAACCTCTATTGTAGGCTTGTTCTGTTTATTCTATTTATTGGTATTACTGTTCTATTTATTGCTATTACTGTTATATATAATTTATTTTTTAAGTAATATACATATACATTTTTTATATAATTTTTACATATACTTTTTATAGTTTTAATACTTTGCACATACTATTATATATGTATATACATAATATTTTATGTATGCATAGCTGAGTACTACACATTTGATTAGACTTGTTTTATTTCGTGGTTATAGTGTTTTAAAAGTTAATTGGCCTCGATCACATGTTTAATTGAGCTTTATATGAAGTAACTTAAAATAGTGTATTTTTAATTATATTTTGTATCTGAAGAAGTTTAGCCAAGGTGCTGAACGAATAGCGTTTCATTTTACTTGGGTTCTGTTTTTTTATTTTTACTGTTTTATCATAATAAAGTGGAGTACTGGTCAACCGAGAAGACTTCTGTATTCTAGAGGATGAGAGTTATGTCTGAGGTCTTGATTAAGATATCATGCCTGATGGGCCTTGTGGTTATGCACCTGGATGCTAACAGGTAGCTGGAATGGGTCTAGTAATGCCATCCATGAGATGTTCTCTGTTCTTTTTATAACTCATTAACATTCAGGTTTATCTTTATTAATGGACACTGTTATTATTCGGCTGATTTTCATATAAATAAATTGGTTGCTAAGACAACATGGGTGTCATTCCTACCTTAGCTTTAGTGGACAAGGTTGATTATCATGAACTATCATGAAGGATGAGTGTCATGTTTAGTAATTCTTAAGGAATTGGAAAGCTGATGTACTTCCCTTTTTTATATCCAGTTAGAACAGTAAAATCAAGGTAACACCCCCCCACACACACACACACTCCACCCTCTACCCCAAACACAGATATATGTGTGTGTGTGTGTGTGTGTGTGTGTGTGTGTGTGTGTGTGTATGTGTGTAGATATATATATATATAGATATAGGTAGACAGATAGATAGATCGATAGATAGATAGATAGATAGATAGATAGATAGATAGATAGATAGACAGATAGATAGATAGATGTTAACACAACAAAATGAAAAGAAAAAGTTGACACATCTCCACATGCTCTAAGACATAACCTCAGAGCATTCAACAATTAAATTAAACAATGTCGTTTGCAGGAGGGCAAGACTACCCACTCTCCACCCACATATGAAGACTCCAACCCACACACCACCTCCGCCTGTGAATTGTTATATTCCACGTCCAACATTGCACAATAATGGGGAAAGGTCATACTCCCTAACCTGTTATGTTGCGATCTCCCAGAATTGTCAAGCATCTGTTTTTTTGACCAAAATATGTAGAAAACACATATATCAGCTTTAAAGATACTTGCCTTAATTTGTATTTTATATCTATGCCTATGTCTATGTCTAGCTATCTAAAAATTTAATGTTGCGATCTTGCACAAATGTAGCCCATCTGTTTTGTTGACCAAAATCTGTCAACAAAACAGATATTAACCTTAAAGATGTTCAAAAAATAAGTCACACTTAACTAGACATATTCTGAGGCATAACCTTGAAGCATGATGTGATGATATGAGGCAGTGCCATCTGTGCCAGGGAGGACAGGCCAGTGCATGTGTAACATATGCCAGCATAGTTAGCCAGAGTTTTGTAAAGAATTTTATGTCGTTTGATTATCACACTGATTTGTAAAGATGCTTGTGTTAAAATGTATTTGTAAAGTTGCTTGTGTTAAAAATGCATCAATAGTGGGTCCTGCTGGACAGAAAAGTGATATACGTGTATGCCAGACAGTATTATTATAACTGATTAAATGTATATGTTTTAACAGAGAATTCTGGAAGGGCAGAGGTTAATCTCAGTCTAGCTAATTTTGAAAAAATAGGTTGAAAATGAAATGGGTTACTTTAAGCCATAAAGATTTAATCTTACAGGTCTAATTGCAGGCAGAGACAAAAATGTCTGGAAAAACAAGGACTAGAAATCTTTCTGCATTGTCCTTAGGGGTGAACTAATTGCTGCCCCTGGAAGAATGGAAGTTTTTGAAATTGTTTTATAGTTTTCAGATACTGCAACAGATCTTATCAAATCTCTGGCTGTTTATTGTACCAGAGTCAGGTGACCAGAAGTGATGTCATTTTATAGTCAGCACTGAAATGATTTTTTTAGATATTAGTGAAAGATATGGTGGAACTCTGGCATCAGCACTTTTTGTTTTTCAGAACCTGACAGAAAAGCTCTCTCACAGTTATCTCACACAACCACACACCTCATCTTGCCTTGTAGTAAGCAATTCAACACTCATCACCTTGCCCTGTTGTAGTAAGCAACTTAACTAGGGGACAGTAATTCCTTAGTCAGTCAGGAAAATATAATGAGATTAGTTAGGTATTGTTTTTCCTGCATCTGTGTGACTCTATCCAACTGTGTTATTTTTTTTATATCTCCTGTTGTTGAAACTCTGGTGTTTATTGTAACTAGATAGTCAGTATCCTCATGTTTTCTATTTTATTATTTATTACTAAATATTTCTATACCTTACATTGTGGCTGGTCTTTTAGAGAATATGTTTAACATCTTAACCCATTCACTCCATTGGAGCTGATGGTTTGCACTGTAATTTCCAATGGAAGGAGCCTAAGCCTTTTGACAGAATCAAAATATGTCCTCACATTTCAAACAAATGTTCATATCTCTGGAACCATATGGGTTAAGAAAGGAGTATAAATGCCAAACTCTTTAGCACAAACTATTTTATAATGGTAGTGCTCTTAACATTATAGGTCTTATACTGAGTTTTATAAGTCACAGTAACCATAGTAACTATTACATTTGTAATATTTTGTAAACAATGTATAATATCTCAGCAACTACTCAAGTTACATACATATTGACAGCTGCATTTTATTCATCTAGATGTGAGCTTTCTTGTGAGGCTAAAGGGTTCTGTCTGTGTTCCTTGATTTTTGAGATATTTACAAAAATGTGAAAATTGTATCTATATAAATTAATATGATAAAATGACAGTTAATATCTGTTTACCTGCACTAGACATAGGTCAAATACTAAAGCAGTGGAGTTTGCCATTGTGTAAGCTTTAAGATTAACTCTTTTAAAACCTTGCACATAGCATGGTTTTGAAATTATTGATGCAAATATGAACAACCAATATTTGACACCTAAAGATGTCAGTAGGAGTTAACTGCAGATGCACCTGGAGGTGTCACTTGGATGTGATGAGTTAAGAGTACTTATGCTTATTTTAGTGACACTTTAGCCACTCCTGAAACCCTTGCTGCATAGGTGAAACTCTATCATTTGTATTAGTATTACTTTCACTCAGTATAACTGGGTATCCTTTTAAGAGCCTTAGAGTAGCTGACTGGTGGCAGCGTAATTACCTTATAGTCTTGGTAGAGGGGGCACAGCTGGTAAATCTGTGCCAGCCTTTCTTAGGTGTGTGTGTGTGTGTGTGTGTGTGTGTGTGTGTGTGTGTGTGTAAATCAAATATCCAAGTGTGTGTCTCAGCTACTTGGAACAAAGACACATAGCTACAATGTGGTCAGTGTGGAGTTTTGTTTGGGACCTGGAGAGAGACAGAGTCCAGCCCCAGACCTGGAGTGTACTCCCTGTGTGCTCTTAAGGGAAATTATGCTTGGTGCAGACAGCTGCATCTGAAAATACTGTATGTATCCATTTTTGTTCCTGGTGGCCTCACCGGTGTCAGTGGTGTGGATTGTGGCTCCTTGATTACTGGCCCAGAGTAGGGACCATCACACATGTAATGATTAAATAATGTATTTGCAGAAGTGTAAGCCTCCCTTCACCCTACATGACGGTTGCTATCCATGCCCATCTGTTTTGTTGACAAAAGTATGTTGACAAAACATATATCAACTTTAAAGATATTTACCTTACTTTATCCATCCACGACCCCTTTTTCCATTTTGCACAAGGGCTTGGAGTGTCACTTCAACAATGACAATCATCTAGAACCAAGGTTTACACTGCTGGGTGGCTAGCCTTGGTGTGGTAGTTCTTTCACACCACACACTTGCACACACACTCACACCTATGAGCTACTTAGACGGTCCAATCTACCTACTGCATGTCTTTGAAATGTGGGAGGAAACTGGAGCACCAGAGGAAACCCAGATAAATATAAAGATGATATGCAGACTCTGCATAGACAGCAGTGCAGTCAAAAATCAGTCTGTGGAACCTCTGCTGTCAGGCGACAATGCTATAAACTGTGGATATGATCAAAAGGGCAGCATCAACTGAAAGCAATTTGATCAGTGTCAGAGTATAACATCCCTTTGTCTAGTGATTTTTAAGAACATTTCCAGTGGGTTGAAATATGTGAAGAATATTCAGCAGTTATGGATAGCGTCTATATTATATTATCGTATGATGAAAATAGCGAACGCTATTTCATCGTACCGATAATATCTAAACAACAAAATATCGAACAAACGGAACAGCAAATTTTTTCCCAGGGAAAAAATTTGCTGCACCGTTAAAAAAAAAAAAACTTAAACACAAATTTAAGTGGGGGGCTTCACCCCCCACACCCCACCCTACCTAAATATACCAACTCCGAGATCATACCATAGTGGAGGAAATGGCAACGTCCCAAAGACGGCCCACCAATTTTTTTCCCTGGGAAAATATTTGATGTTCCGTGTCTTTGCTATTTTGCCATTTCGACAATATCGAATCGACTAAATAGCATTCGCTATTTAGTCCATTCGATACTGTCATATAGATCCATTGTGGATATCTACATGTAAGAATGATATATAAGTCAGACTTATGGGATGTAGACTCTTAGAAGTGCATTGGTAAAATATGGAATGTGGGCAGTGACTTTATACAGCTAATTCACTCTATAAAGAATTACCAGTCCTACTGCATTACTTGTTCATTAGTAGAAACAGTGTATATACCCATTTTTGTCAGATTGACTAATGATTCTCTCATTGTTTCCACTGTGCAACCTCTACTGGTGTCTAATTTGTTTACAGTCTTTTTTTATGTGGTGCTCAGTGAAATGCCTTGCTGAAGTCTAAGCCATCTTTGTCAACAAGATGCAATGCCTTACTGCTAAACATATGGCATGTATGAAGGCTCTGTATTGGGTCTGATATGAGGCACTATATGGAAGTGTGAAAAAAGTATTTGTAGCTCTCTTAGAATGGCAGTTTGTATTCAGCAGGAACGTGTGCATATAATATACTTAGAAAATAATATGATAATATCATGAAAACAGAATATAGTATGTGTGTATCTGTACATGCAAACAGATTGTTAGAAGTTGAAGGCATGGAAAGGTAGAATGGCAATTCTGTCAAGAAGCAGAATGCAAATGATTTTGAACTATAGGAATGTACCTTTATAAAACACATTCAACTTAAGTCACTTAAATAAATGTGCTGCATTTGAACACTGTCTATGAAAAGTTTATTCATAGATCATAAATAAATAGACACAATATGATATCAGCAGAAAGGAAATTTTAATTGGCACAGTCATTATCATAGTTTGAAAAACTAAATTCTTGCCACCTGCTAATTTCTGTAATGTGAATGTAGATCTGCATAATGGTTCATTTCATGCTGTACTGTTTTAGCATATGTAAATAGCATTCAAATCAAGACCTGTGACCATGTAAAATAAAAGTAGCTCTAAGAAGAGACAGAAAAAAACATTTGTGTTTCCATCATGAGTATAGTTCTAAACTTTAAATCTTATTTTCACACTTTAGCATATCAAGATATTAATTTTTATGAATATGGTCAATGTGTATTATATGCACAGTACTGCTTTTCCTAATCACATGTCCTGCTGATCAGAGATGCAAGGATCTGTTTTGACCAGAAGCAAAGAAGTCATTCTAGGAATGTAATAGCTTGGTTTTATAATAATGAGTCTTTCTTCTACATTTTTAATTCATCGGAAATGCCTAGCCAAAGTTTTACATGAGCAATTTGTCATTTTTTACGCAGAAACAGGTATTTCCAGATATAATCTTTCTTCCCTGTTTTTTGCTCCAGGATTGAATTAAAATTTACAATTCCTAATTGCAAAATTAGTCTAGCAGGTCACAGACCTAAAAGTCTGTGGCCTTATAAGGAATTACCACTTTTGAAAACTCTATTTCACTTTTAAGACTTGGAATGTGAGTTGAAAGCAGATATTAGCCTTTTGATGCATTATGATTGAGACTATACACATCATACTTTGAATAACTACATTCAACTGTTTTTTAAAAAAAGAATTCATAAATTGTTTAGAAGTTACTGTCAATATGGCTCTTTCTCATTGTGGGCATTCGAACATTCATAGTATAAGTCAATGCAAAATCAATATGTTAAAATGTTCTTCGGTGATTACTATCACCAAACAGAATTTAGTATTACTATCTGCATAGTTAAAGTTTCATGAACAAACTTTCCTAATTTGTTTTACTGTATCTTACTAAACACAAACAATCTCTGTTGACTTTGTTTCCTTGTGAAAATACTGAAAAAGTGATTACTATGTAAGCCCACTAGACACACACACACACAAACATACACACACACCCACACACACACACACACACACACACACACACACACACACACACACACTTTGCAGGGTGACCCAAGGGCAATGTCTGGTTAAGCACCTTGTTGAGACTAACAATGAGGACAAATAGATGATGTTGTGATGTTGTGGGAATCAAACCAAGGAGTGATGAGAGGAAGATTTAGTTCTAGAAGAACATAACCTTAAACATTGCACCAAACTGCCTTAAAACTGAGCGACTCAGATGTACATGTGCTTACTCATATGTCATAATGTGCACTTTGATTTTTTTAAGACAATGGTACAGATAAAATAAAAGTATGTGATAACTCTGTTATCTATTACTTCTGTATTCAAAGGATTTGGTATCACAGCAAAGTGGATTAGAATTCTCTTTCATATATCAAGGAGCAATAGTCACAGAAGGTCATGAAACATTTATGACAGACATCATACTTATAGGTTCATATGTTCAGAGGTGTGTACTAGACTAATGGCCCTGGAGCCTTTACAAGCCTGGCTCATAGGATTACCCTAGCATTATGCCACCTAACCTTAGTCCCCAGTGCCTCTGTTGAATAAAGCCACTGGAGTGATCCCTGGGGTGAATTTTCTAGTTCCCATCCACTCATCAAGATTCCTCTTGAAGAGGGCCAGTGAGGTGTTCTCTTTGACAAGTATTGGAAGTCTATTTCATAGCATGGGCAGTCTCTGGGTTATGAATCTGTCCTACCAGCATGTTCTGTTGATTGTGGTAATGAGGTTGAGGTCTCTGGAGTGTGTGGTGTGGAGGGATTGGGATTTCTTCAGATGTAGCATTTCTAACAGAGCTGGGTCAGACATGGCTTTATAAGTCAAGCAGAGATCGCCTCTAAGTAGACAATATGAGACAGAGAATAGTTGGAGTTTTTTTACTCTGTCCATATAGGACAAATGTTTAAGACCTAGGATCCTCTTTATGAGGTAATTGTGTCAAAGTGGAGTTCTGTACTTCATTAAAAAAGAGTGTGTGGGAGAGAGACAAAAAAAGAGCCCCATTGTCATGTTTTCATCTCCTTCTCTTTCTCAGACTGCTTACAGATGACTATGTTACTGGCTTCACATGACTATAATGAATGACTACATCTCTTCTTTGAAGATTTGCCACATTCATAAAGTTATTTACATGCCACAAATTTGCAAGGCACAAGCATCCTCACCATGAATTCATAAATCCTAACAAGTATGTTCCCAGCTGAATAATATATGAGAAAAAATGATATGTGAAAATGGAGGCAAACTTATTTTCTTTGGATAGTTCATAGCATTTTGAATATCAATGGTATGTAACTCACACAAAGTTGTCCTGGTGGTGCATTGGCAAGCCATTCATCTCCAAGTGTGGAAGTGACCACATTCTACTCAACGTATGAACTAGGTGTAGGATAAATTAGCAAATGGCCAGTTATTCTAGCTATGTGGAAGGCTGTGGAATAAGTCTCCATTTGCATGACTTCTGGTGGAGACCTGCATGCCTGCAGGTAAGTTGTTCAGGCAAATGAATGAATGTTGGGTTGCCATTGTACATCATTCTATCTTCTTAGGGATTCCAAGCAAGCATCCCCAGTATGATGGCTTCCAACACTCCTCAGTTTACCTGTTTGAGGTTTTGTTTCATGGACCCTAAGATGCATTATCCAGCCATGTTTCTTTTCCCTGGAATCTCAGAGACATGCCTGTGAAGGAACATGTTGGGATCATCTGGAAAGGAAAAACTGGGCTACTATGGGAGAGCCAGCGAGAGCTGGACTATATAGTAAGAGGTGTGCAGAGGGTGGGGGAGGAGTGGGGTAATGGAAATGAAATATAATGAGTACAGCTTCATAGCCATAAACATTGTTTTGGTAGAACTCATTACTGAACTGAAGCATTTTTATGTATTTCATATACTTATGCAGGTATGTTTTTAATTAGTAATGTACGTATGTATGTATGTATGTATGTAAGTATGTATGCATGCATGCATGTTTGTATTTATTTATCTATCTGTTAAAAATGTAAGGTCTTCAGAAAAAAGTTCCTTTGTTCTGGGGATGTTTGTAAACACTGTCTTGATAAGCAACTTGCTCAAAGAATATTGTCCAGACATTCACCTGTAGAAACATTGACAATTTGTTAGACAGCTTCATTAGGTCAATAACAAGAACATCACAGTATATTGCATAGTATAGGTCCACATAGTTTAACGTGTTAAATTGTACCTAAACTTTCTCTGTAAATATCTACAGTATTTGTATGCTTATTCTTTATTTATTTTAGCTTTCATAACTGCATTTGATCCTGATGAAGATCCAGTTTCATTAATGATTTACCCCAGTACCCAGTCACAAAACAAAACAAAACAAACATGCAGGAATTAAACATAATTGTATATTCTATAGGTGAGTTTTTACAACATACAGAAAAGGACATTGTGACGTCCCCACTCTGGGCCAGTAATCAAGGAGCCTGAATCCTTACCACTGACACTGAAGAGGGATGTTCACTTGGAACAAAAATGATTACACTCATTATTTCCAGATGAAGCTCTCTGCATCAAGCACAATTTCCCTTAAGAGCACACAGGGAACATACTCAGTCTGGGGGATGGTTTTCCCTCTCTCTCTCCAGATCCCCAATAAGACTCCACACTACACAGTTATAGAGTTGAGTCCTCAGTTGGGTGTCCAAGCCACATTATTCACCCTCTCTCTGTGAAACCAGTGCTTCATGTCCCTGCTCCAAGCAGGTAACACACACACTCTTGAAGATTTGATTTTCACACACAGACACACACATACACACACACACACACACACACACACACACACACACACACACACACACACATGCACACGCCCCTGGGAAAGGCTGGAACAGATTTACTAGCTATGCCCCCTTCTGTCCAGACTATGAAGTAGTTACACTACCACCAGACATTCCAAAACCAGCTACTCTAAGGCTCTTATAAGGGTACCCAATTATACTGAGTGAAATTAATATTAATACAAATTGTAGTGCTTGACCAATGCAGTAAGGCTTTCAGGAGTGGTCATAGTGTCTCCAAATAGATAGAAGTACTCTTAAAGGTTAAAATATTCTCTAAAAGACCAGTCAAAATGTAACGTTTAAAGATATTTAATAATAAATAATAAAAAACATAAAAATACTGCATATCTATTTACAATAAACACTAAAGTTTCAATCACAAGAAATATTAAAATAACACAGATGAATAGATTCCCACAGGCACAGAAAACAGTACTTAACTATTCTCACTATATTTTCCTGACTGAGCTAAAGAATTACTATTCCCTGATTCACTTACTAGAGCAAGGCAAGATGAAGTAGGTGAGAGGTCCTTCTTTGTCAGGTTCCAAAAACATACTGCTCAGAGAGTTCAGTCTCTGCTAGTATTAATATATCATTTTAGTGATGGATTACAGAATGACATTGCATACATATGGCCATCTGAATTTTGGTTCCCATGCTACCTCCTTGGCTAGAAGCTGCTAGGATTTAGCACATATGTGTTCCAGTACATATACTGAGCCTTGCTGAAGTTTATTGCAGCATCTGGAAGTATAAAACAATTTTCAAAACTTCTGATTTTCCTACAGAAACTAACAAACCATGCTTCTTACAGATATTGCATCTCTGGCTTCATTCAAAACTGTGAGATAACATTGTTATGGCCTAGGCCTAGTAATTTAATTTCAGAATATTTTCCAAAGTCAGATGGATTGAGCTTAACCTCTCCTCTTCCAGTATCCTCTGCTAAAACATATACATTTAATCAGTTACAATACAGTCAGGACCTACTGTTGGTACATTTTTTAACACACACAACTTTACAAATACATTTTCAACACAGTTTGATATACAAATGACATATAATTATTTACAAAATTCCAGCTAGCTGTGCTGGCATATGTTACACATCCACTACCCTACTTCTCCTGGCATTGCTGGCAATACCTCGTATAGTCACATGTCTCCCCACTTTGAAGACTCAAGCTAGTTTCTCAAGTAACCCTAGAGAAACATCCCATGAGAGGAATGAACCTGTCTGGGAATATATTAACCCAAACCCTGTCTTGAAAGCCTATCTGCATTGGTGTTGCTAACCTCACTATAGTGCTGCACTGTCATATCATATGCTTGCAACCCTAGGCTCCACCTTAATAACTTGGCATTTTGCTGGCTGGCTCAATGTAGCCATGTTAAGGGATTGTGATCTGTAACTACAGTGAATTTCCTTTCATATAGGTAGGGTTGATGTTTCTGCTGTACCCATATGATGGCTAGACATTGTTTTTCTACTGCTGCATAACATTCCCCCTAGGTTGCAGTCTAAGGCTAAGATATTCAACTGGGTGTTCTTCTCCTTCTGAGGAAAGCTGGCTCAGTACAGCCCCTGCCCCATGGTTCGAAACATCCACCTGCTCAACAAATTCTTTGTTGTAATCTGGACTGGATAACACTGGGGATCCTCCCAAAGCCCCATCATGTTTTTGGAATGCCTGCTGATAGGCTGGGGTCCACACTATGTTGTCTGGCCTGTTTTTCCTCATTAGGTCTGTGAAGGGAGCAGCTATTGTACTACAACTGAGAACAAATTTTCTATAGTACACCACTGTCCCCAAGAATGCCTTCACCTGTTTTTTGATAACAGGGGCAGGTCACACCTGAATAGCTTCCACTTTGACAGGTTCTGGCCTGATCTTACCACTCCCACTCTATGTCCCAGGTAGGAGACCTCTGCCATACCAATCTGACATTTACTCGGTTTAATGATCAACCTAGACCTTTGCAGTCTGCCCAGAACCTCCCTGATATGCTGAAGGTGCTCATGCCAGGAATGGCTGTAAATGACAATATCATCCATGTAAACAAGGGCATAATCTCCTGCTTCTGTTAGGATATGATCTACTAGTTTCTGGAAGGCTGATGAGCATTTTTCATCCCAAAGGGCTTCTTTGTGAACTCATATAATCTGAAAGGAGTCCCAAAGGCTGACCCCTCTATAGTGGTGGGAGTCAAGAGGCACGTGCCAGCAGTCTTTGGTCAGATCAATAGGGGTCAGATGCTTAGGGCCACCCAGCTGCTCTAAGGCTTCATCTGTTCTAGGCATGGGGTAAGCATCTACCTCTACGTGACTATTTAGGTTTCTAAAGTGTACGCAAAACCTGGTGCATCTTTCTTTGGTACCAGCACCACTGGGGAGGCCCAGGGACTGCTGGACTCCTGGATTACCACCAGTTCTAATATTTCCTTTATCTCTTCCCTCAGAGTCTGTCTGACTTGCTCAGGCACTCTATAAGGGACCTGCTTGTTAGGATTTTGGGTCCTGCATCCACTTGGTGTGGCACCAGGTGGATGCACCCAGGTTTCCCAGTGAACATGCCCCCAGACTCCTGTAACACTGCTCAGATTTCTGAAATCTCGGTAGGGGATAGCTGCTGGGACATTGCTACCCTTTCAACTGAGGGGTCAGTCTGAGCATCACTGAGGAGATCAGTCACTACATCCCCCTAAGAATCCTCCTGCCATCCACTCCAAATACTCAGCACCAGGGCCTCCCTATCATTATAAGGTTTTATCATGTTAACATAGTACAATTTGCACCCCTGACTCCTGCCTATCAGTTCTACCATGTAGTTAACATCATTGACCTTCCTTACCACTTTGAAGGGTCTCTCCCAAGCTGCCTGCAGCTTATTGTGTCTGACAGGAATGAGAACCATAATCTGCTGTCCCACAGCATAGTCGTGGGCTTGAGCTTTCATGCCAGACATTTTTCTGCTGTCGGGCTCCTGCCAGGTTCTTCTGGGCCAAGCCTATGCACTCCATAAGCTTTGTCATGAGGTTTAGGACATATTCCAGAATGGACTCTCTGTGGGATGCACATATTTAAACTACTTCAACTCCCCTCTCCCCTTACTAAGATCAAGACTAAATGTCACTTTATCTGCCTCAACTCAACCGTACATAAACCATCCCTGGTAAACTTAGAACCCTCTAATGATATTAATTTCAAACAAGGCCCAGTCCCCAGCTCTTCACCCCATAATACTGATCCTTTCTACAACTCCTTGGCTACCCATAGACTAACTCCCATCTTCTCCCCTGTTAACTCTATACAAAGTTTCTCCCCCACCACCTCCAACCCCCTATCTATTTTATCACCAAATATACAAAATATAACAAATAACATAACTTTTCTTCACTCCTGGACCTCTCTCCACACCTCTGATATCCTCACTCTCTCGGGAAACCTAGTTTCAGCCTCACATACCTAACACTGAAATCCTTCCCCTGGTTGCAATATCATCCACCTGGACAGACATAACAATAAAGGAGGAGCATAGCTATTCTATACTCTGATCATCTTTCCCTCGATCCTAGCTTCCACCCAGTGGAAATTCTCATTGTAAACTGTAAACTAAATAACCACAAAAAATCTAGCCATCATAGCCATCTATATTTTATCTGGTGACAACATCTATACTCTTGAACACTTTCTCTCCTGTATCTCTGAAACTATCTCTTAAGAAATCATTATCCTGGGTGACATTAACATGGACTGGAATCCAATAATCTCCTACTTGCCAAACTCTAGCATTAATCTCTATGGTTTCTTCCAAATAATCTCTTCCCCCACATGTCTAAATAAACACACCAATACTGGCACCACAATTGATTGTATCCAAATCTCTAACCCAAACCTCTACCACAATGCCACCACTCTGCCTGATACCCTTAGTGACCACCTTCCCACATATGTTCAAAGACACATCCCCCAATTGAACAAAGCCAACCAATATAAGGACTGTTATAAATGCACTAACTTTAGCCCTGATACTTTTAATAATCTGCTCTCCTCGATAAATTTGTTCATCCTCCATGAACTCCCACTTGATAATGCTGTCAATAATTTTAACATCTTTCTCAACACTCTTAATTCCCTGGAGCTCCGCCAGAAAAATTTGAATTAAATCTAACTTTGCTCCACAGTTAACACAATCCAATCATACCCTTATGTTCAAAAGAGACAGTGCCTGGAAAAATGGGAAAAAACTAAATCTCCTACTCATCTCCAAACTTACAGGAAACTCCATAATCTTACCAAAAGCAGGTTGACCTTGATAAAAAAATTACTATCAAAAGCTGCTAAATAAGCACCACTTCAACCCCAAAAAATCTTTGGCATACTATCAAGTCCTTACATCCTGGCAACCTCTGTCCCAACAGCTTCAACTTGGATTCAGCCACCTTTCTAAATTCTTTATTCATTTACTCTATTCACAGCTTTACTAAAAAAAGACAATACTCCCCATCTCACTATCAATCTCACTCCTTCTACCCATACTCCCCTTTTCTTTCTTAAACCCTCCCCTACTGCTTATATTAGATCACGGCTCAGTAAACGTAAACCATAATCTCCTTCCACTGACAACCTACCTCCACTTTTCCTTAAACTTGCTGCTAAATCTATTGCTTTTTCCATCTCCATTTTAATCAATAGATCTATCAAAGAGTGCAAAGTTCCTGAAATCTGGAAGAAATTCTATGTCTTACCCATTCACAAAGGTGCTAATTCTTCTGACCCCACTAATTTCAGACCTATCGCAATACTATCACCCCTATCAAAAATACTGGAAAAACGCATTTATAAACAGCTTCTTGATTATCTTATACAGGAAAATCTCATAACCCTAACCCAGTATGGTTTTTATCCCCATCACACCACTTCTACAGCACTCATTTCTTTTACCCTGGTCATTGCAAAATCTCGTGACAACAACAAGCTAGTCTCCTCTCTTTTCCATGACCTCTCTAAAACCTTTGATACTGTCTCCAGCAAACTACTTCTATCTAAACTTACTAGCCTCCATGGATATCTATATGTTACATTTAAAACATTTAACCTTTGATCCTGGCCTTGTACCTAAACTATTGGCTTCCCCTGTTGACTCTGTTGGGGTGGTTTAAGCTGCCCACCATGGGTTCCCTTATATCCATGCGCAGCACTGGGTATCCCCTTCCTGTGCAGTGATGCCCTGCTTGCTAAGTAGAGATCCCCTTTTTCCTCAGCTCATCTGCAGAGTTACACTCTCAGTCTGCCAACTAGATTTGCATGTCCTCAGGCAAAGTGTGAAGGACTTGTTGACACCCACTCTCACACCTATGAAAATAAGTGCTTAATTCAGTAACATAATCACACACACTTTCATCTGCCTTGTGTCTATGCTCATAAATATTTTTTTCTGTAAGCTTCAGGTGTTAACTTAAAACATTCTGGTAAACAGCATTTGACTTTATCATAATTTAAACAATCAATTTCAAACAATTCAGAAACAGCAGCTATAGCTTTACCATGGAGTAAAGAGGTCAGAAACCATACCCAGTGCCCTTGGTCAACATTATACTGCTTACATAGTCTTTCAAACATATGAATAAAACTATCAAAATGATCACCCTCTGTAAATTGTGAAAGGAATTTACTGACCTTTATTGCTTCTGGGGTTCAGTTATTCCTTTCTGCATTTCCTCCATGAACCTGGTCAGCATCTCCCTCTCATGTTGATGCTACTTCTCATTTTCTTCAGCCTCCAAATGCTGCAGTGTCTCATTCTCTTTGACCTCCAAACACCACAGTGTCTCTTTTTTCTTCACCCTCAAAATGCTGCAGTCTCTCTGCTGATTCTAGTTCCAAATGTTTAGCTTCCATTTCAGCTATCTTTAACTCCAGATGGATTTTTAAGTCCTCTGAGGAAAAGGTGACCTAAGCTTTGTCTGAGGGCTGCAAATCCCCATCATCAGACTACTTATCCTCCTGGTTGCTGGTCTGAGCTGTTACTACAGTTGAAATAATTTCCTCCTTATTGAGGCTGGCATGCACCAGTCCTTTGGCTTCATAAAGCTTGGCCAACTGGTTCTTTGTTAGCTTGCCATAAATCTTTGAGAACATCTTTGCCTGCTTTCCCTGACTAACCTAAACTAAAAAAATAAAAATAAAACTGTTGTGATAATGAAACTCTGAATGTTTACCTTTTAGCTACTTGAGAGTACACTCACCTTCCCTGACAACTGCCTGCAGGCTACAGAAGTTCAATTAATATCCCACCACTGTCACAAATACATGACATCCCCACTCTGGGCCAGTAGTTAAGCAGCCTGAATCCTCACCACGACACAGGAGATGGATGTTCACTTGAAACAAAAATGGATACACCCAGTATTTTAAGATGCAGCTGTCTGCATCAAGCACAATTTCCTTTAAGAGCACACAGGGAACACACTCAATCTAGGGGCTGGTTTTCCCTCTCTCTCTCCAGAACCCCAGTAGGATTCCCCACTGGTACAGTTACAGAGTTGAGTCCTCAGCTGAGTGTCCAAGCCAAGTCCACTACCACTCTCTCTGTGAAACCAGTGCTTTGTGTCCCTGCTCCAAGCAGCTGACACACACACTCTTGGAGATTTGATTTTCACACACACATATACCTGGGAAAGGCTGGCACAGATGATGTATTACTATGCCCCCTTCTGCCCAGACTATAAGGTAGTTACACTGCTACTAGAAAATCGAAAGCCAGCTACTCTAAGACTAAGGGTACTGATTATAATGAGTGAAATTAATATTAATACAAATGTTAGTGTTTGACCAATGCAGTAAGGCTTTCAGGAATGACCACAGTATCACCACATAGATATAAGTACTCTAAAGTTTAAAATATTCTCTAAAGGACCAGCCACAATGTAAAGTTTAAATATATTTAATAATAAATAATAAAATAACATGAAAATACAGAATATGTATTTACAATAAACACCAGAGTTTCAAAACACAGGAAATATTAAAATAACACAGATAAATAAATTCACAAAGATACAGAAAAACAGTACTTAACTAATCTCACTATATTTTCCTGACTGATGGTTCACTTACTAGAGCAAGGCAAGATTAAGTAGGTGGGGGTCCTTCTTTTTCATGTTCCAAAAACAGACTGCTCTGAGACTTCAGTCTCACCTAGTATTAAAATATCATTTTAGTGATGGATTACAGAATGACATTACATCTATCTGGTCATCTGACTTCTGGTTCTCATGCTACCCCTTGGCTAGACGCTTCCAGGATTTAGCACATATGCATTACAATACATATCTTGAGCTTTGCTAAAGTCTATTGTAACATCTGGAAGCTGTAAAACAATTTTAACACTTCTGTTCTTCCGACAGAGACTAAGAAAATATGCTTCATACATGCATTTTGTCTCTGGATTCATTCAAAGCTGTGAGATAGCATCTTTATGGGTTAGGCCCAGTAATTTTATTTCATAATATTTTTCAAAGTCAGGTGGATTGAGATTAACCTCTTCTCTTCCACTATCCTCTGTTAAAACATATACATTTAATCAGTTGCAATACATAAAGGACCCACTGTTGGTACATTGTTTTAACACAAGCAACTTTACAAATACATGTTCAACACAGCACCTGGACAAATCAGTTTGCTATACAAATGACGTATAATTATTTACAAAATTTCAGCTAGCTGTGCTGGCATATATTACACATCCACTGCCCTAGTACTCCTGGCATAGCTGGCAATACCTCACATCTTCACAGACATACCATTTTCTGTGAAGGTACATGATCCTGGAACAGTATGTACATAGGTAAGTAAGTAAGGGGGTATGGACGTTAATGATCTTGCCTCATGTAGAATCTTTTGTGGGGTTTTTTTCATTTAGTCTGGTTTCCAGGTGTCTACTGTACTTCATGTTTTCAGATTTCACTTCATAAAAGTGACTAAAAAGATGACCAAACTTTAAGTCAACATTGTGAATGCAAATGAGAAGGAATAAACTCCTTAGGGGTTCACAGAAAACATTCCAATGAACCAAACTGTCCAACTACTGCTACAGTAGTGATAAAGTATTTTTTTTTTAAACAAGTTAAGTATAATAGTCTAACTGGAAATTTAATTCTTGTTCCTATACTTTTAAGGAACAGAAGCTGAAATGAAGAAATAGTATAGCTGTAAAGAGATAAAGGTTGCTACTGCCATAAACATGCTCCACAGTTCAAGTTCTTAGACTGGCCATTATACGTTTCTTATCAATAACAAGGTAATTTACCAGCTACATGAACAAAACTGCACAAATAAAACCACAAAAACAGTCACCAGCCCACACAGGTTCATGAGTTCTGAATAAAGCCAAACACAAGTAATGATAAAAACACAGAACTCAGGTAGGACCAAGGTTTCCAGTTTCAATTGAAGTTTTAATGTTAAAACATAAGTGCTTTCGTAGGAAAAATCTACTTTATGAAATGCTAATAAATACAACTGAAATGTGTTTCTTTTTATACAACCTCTAGCAAGGACTAGTAGTCACATGATACAAATTAAGTAAAAACATTTAACACCATAGGGTGTAACTTGAGCTTACTAACCTACTGAATGAAAGAAATGCTTGCAGGCATGCACTGCTTAGAAGGCACTTATGAAAAATTTATAAAAGATTCACGTATATATATATATATATATATATATATATATATATATATATGTATGTATATATATATATATATATATATATATATATATATATATATATTGAGGATCTACTTCATTTGCCCTAACTTCCGATTGCCTGACACACATTTGCCCGACCCCATTTGACCAAAATTATATTTGACTGAAAATTCATTTGACCGACACCTCATTTGACTGACATGTATTATTAGCAAGTAAATGGGATATGCCCCCTTCCCCACTGTAGTGCGTCCCTGGAGTAAGAATATATAGTTAGGGGGGTGGGGGGCAATATTAAAGCAAAACTAAACATTATAATATGAAATTAAGTGGGGGGCTCCACCCCCCCACATCACCCACACCCCTCCAACTATATATTCTAACTCCAGTGTTGCACTACAGTGGGGAATGGGGCATATCCCATTTACTTGCCAGTAATAATTGTTGGTCAAATGAGGTGTCAGTCTAATGAATTTTCAGTCAAATTAAATTTCGGTTATTTGGTGTCGGGCAATCGGAAGTTAGGGCAAATGAAGTAGACCCATATAAACACATATACATATGTAATACACAGTCTTTTAAATGCAACTTTAGATATAACATGTATATATTTGTAAAAGTGTATGTATAAAAATATACATAAAAATTACATATATAAGTAAGCATACTTTATTAGTGATACATTTAAAAAAAGAGAGAGAAAAAAACTATCTAAACAGGGGTCTGGTTTTAAGCTTGGGTTTAAGTGGCACATACTCATTTAAACCATGCACTGAATCTCCCCTAAGTCTAATAATCCATCTGGCCTCTAACTGCTCAGTCATATTACGTATGTCTTCCCCCTTATGTTGTCAAAAATTCTGCCTATGGCCATAAACTTAAAGGTGTGTTCAGAGTTAGTACCAATAACATGCTTGGCCAAAGCACTAACTTTATTTCCCCTACTGACATAGTAAATATGTTCTCAAATCCTTTCTTTGAAGGGTCTGTCTTGCCTTTATAGAATTTTTTACATTTACGGTAATGAGCTAAATAAACTATATGTTGGCTGTCACATGTGGCTTACACCTGAAAGTGAAACACTCTATTAATTAAAGTTAGTGCTTTGGCCAAGCAGGTACTAACTCTGAACGCATCTTTAAGTTTATGGCCATAGGCAGAGGTTTTGACAACAAAAATAGAGGCCAGATGGATTATTAGACTTAGGGGAGATTCAGGGCATGGTTTAAATGAGAATGTGCCACTTAAACCCATGCTTAAATCCAGACCCTTGTTTAGATAGTTTTTTCTCTTTTTTTTCTTTTCAAATGTATCACTAATAAAGTTTGCTTACTTATATACATAATTTTTTATGTATATTTTTATACATACACTTTTACTAATATATACATGTTATATCTAAAGACGCATTTAAAACACTGTGTATTACATATGTATATGTGTTTATATATATATTATATATATATTTATATATATATATATATGTATATATATATCAAAACCAAGACTCACTCCCCTAAGAGAAGAAAACCAGTCTGGTGGATCCCTGCCATAAACAGGTTATACAATAGAAGGAGAAAACTAGTTCAGAAAAAAAAGCAAATCCCAAGAAGGAAAGACATCCCTGATCAGTATCAGTAAGAAACTAAGGTCCCTCATAAAATCCTCCAAGGCTAACTTCGAAAGAAAAATAGCTAAGGATTCGAAAGATAACCACAAAGCCTTCTTTAGCTATGCCATGAATCTAAGTGGCAACTTACAGATATGCTCTGAGCTAGTGCAAAATAGCAAAAAATATACTGAACCCACTGATATTGCCAACATCCTGGCAAGATAGATTCAGTGCAAACAGCATCCCCTTCTCACCCCCAAAAGGTCCCACAACAATACTGGAAAAGTGTAGTGTCCCGGAAATCACAGATGCACAGGTGAAAACAGCCCTTTCAAAAGCCAAAAGCACAGCGTCAATGGGGCCAGATGGTTTCCCAAGCTGCGTCTTGCATGAGCTACAGAACAAACTAACCCCCCACCTAAACACACTGTTAAACCTCAGCCTCTCCACAGGCTATGTGCCCATAGAATGGCGCACAGCAACGGTTATTCCTCTCCACAAAGGAGGGGCCACAACTGACCCTAGTAACTGTCACCCCATAAGCCTGACTAGCCTGGTCTGCAAGGCTATGGAACGCATCATCATGGAACTCTTTAACAAAGAAATTGGGAACCTCCAAATACTTGACCTGACCCAGTTCAGCTTTGTTAAGGGCAGATCATGCCTACTAAACTTGGTTGACTTCTTTGAGACAGTCACCAAGGCCATAGATGAGGAGAAGGTAGTTCACACAGGCTACCTTAACCTCGCCAAGGCTTTTGACACCATTCCCCCACTCTGGAAATATAGAAAAACTCACCAGACTGAAAATAAACCCCTACGTCACGAGATGGGTTGCCAACTGGCTTACAGACAGAACTCACATGGTAAGAATAGCGGGCTCCAGGTCCGACTCTAAACCATTCACAAGTGGTGTCCCACAAGGCTCAGTCCTGGGACCCCTACTGTTTGCCATATACTTCTCAGAAGTACATGCAAAAACAGGAGGACTATGGCTAACCAAGTTCACCCATGAATGCAAACTGGGAGCCGTAATTGACTCTCTGGCTGATACGGACATTCTCCAAAAGGGCCTTACTGAAACGGACACCTGGTGTCAAAGTCATGGTCTCAAGCTAAATGCCAAAAAATGCATAGTCATCCCATTTGGGAAAAACAAAACACCCAGGAATTACCACACAGGTGGCAGCCCCTTTAATACAGAAGAGGTATTAAGAGATCTGGGGACCCAGGTAGATAGTAATCTCTCCTTTGACAATCATACTGCCAAAGTATTTAGGAAATCCTTCTATGTAGCCCATCTAATTACTAAAGGGTTCGCATCTAGAAATAAAGAGGTTATAGTGCCCCTCTACTCATCAATCATCAGACCCATCATAGAGTACAATGCCCCATTTGGGATGTACCTCACAAGACACTTCCAACAGCTGGAAAGACCACAAAAGTACCTCACTAAGAGGATTACTGGCCTCAAACTTATGTCCTATGCAGCCCGAATGGAAAACCTCCAGCTGTACTCAGTCTCATATCGCTTACTCAGAGGTGATCTCTGCCTAACTTACAAATCCATGTCCAACTCAGAATTGATGGACATGCTCCACCTAAAGAAATCCAAGTCACTGCAAGCCAATCGCTCTAGTGAGCTAAACCTCACCAGAACATTAAATAGGACATGCTGGAGGGATAGATTCCTGTCACAGAGACTCCCCATGCTTTGGAACAAAATTCCTAACTACATTAGGCAGAGCCCCTCACTAACACTCTTCAAGAGAAACCTTGATGGGTGGATGGGTGACAGAAAATACACCCCTGGGATCACTTCATTGGCTCTTCTTAACAGAGGCTCAGTTAATTAATCAATGGGGCGGCTAGGCTTATAAATGCCCTCGTACAGATAGCCTAGTACCTACCTATGAACCTATATATATATATATATATATATATATATATATATATATATATATATATATATATATATATATATATATATATATATATATATATATATATATATATATATATATGAATTTTTTATATATTTTTCATAAGTGCCTTTTATTGATAGCAGTGCATGCTTGCAAGCATTTCTTTCATTCAGTAGGGTAGTAAGCTCATGTTACACCCTATGATGTTAATTGTTTTTACTTAATTTGTATCGTGACTACTAGTGCTTGCTAGAGGTTGTATAAAAAGAAGCACATTTCAGTTGTATTTATTAGCATCTGGTGAAGCAGATTTTCCTGCGAAAGTGTTTATGCTTTAACATTAAAACTTCAATTGAAACTGGAAACCTTGGTTGTACCTGAGTGTTTCTGTGTTTTTATCAAAGCTGCACAAATAACAAAGATATTCTCTTCTCTTTATTTCTCAGTTAAGTGCTTTTTTTCCATAAACAATTGAACTTCATCAAAACTTAGTAAAAGCAGTCAAAGCACAATTTTATATACACATTCAAAGTCACATAATCAATCAAACAATTACAATTTGGAAAAAAAAATATTAAATATATTAAATAACCTCCTATGTGCAATAATTTAGAAAAAAACTGCATATCTAACAAATATGTAAAATATTAAAATAAATACTGTCATTTAAACTTATGTTTACTCTTTTTTATCAACTTTAAAATGCATTTTATATTCAAATGGCCTTTCAGCCCACATGGAAGACCATCATCAAACATAATCTTCCACTTTAGTTCTTAAACTTCAAATCCATTGTCCAGATCACACCCCCTGCCATACTATCATCTGTAATTGTATCAAGAACCAAAAGGAAAGCTTACTAACAGGGTTACTCACTACAGAGTGTTTGGCCATTTCATTAGTGACATTACCTGTCTTAATTGCATAAACACGCTCACTAATACATTCATATAATTTCCTGACAGTCTTACCAGTGTAAAAACTGTCACAAGTCTCACAAATAGCACTGTATATAGTTGTATATATCATTCCTTTGATGACCATAAACTGACCTTCATTTATAAACCTACACCACTTTGAAATAAGGCACTCTTGTGCCTGATGTACTAGTGTAAACTGTACAAGGCCTATCATCAGCATGTTTCAGTAAAACTTTCACATCACATCATCTTTTCTCAACAAATCTAGCAGCATCACCTACTTTATCCAAAATATCAGGACGCCCATAAATCACCTTCCAATTATCCATAACAATCTGTTTAATACCATTACTATTAACACTGTAAGTAAAAACCAAGGACTGAGAAAAATCATTTTCAAAATTCCTCTTTGCAGATGTCACATCAATAGACATAGTGTGACCAGATTTCTCCAAAATCAAAGTGTACAACCCATGTCTCTCAGATTTAACACCTCTAAAATATTACTTACAAAACCCAACGTACGTATATCCTCTCTCATAAACTTATCTTTTAAATATTGGATATTTGTAAAAACCTCAGCATTCATAGCAGTTAACCTAGCTACTCTAATGGCCTGTGATTTAATAATCTCTTCTTCTTTTTCTTTTGGCTTCTCCTGTTAGGGGTCACCACAGAGGATCAGTGGTCCACAGAATGAGTGTCAGGAGAGTTTTATGGTGTCGAGATGCCCGCCCAGTGTCCAACCTTCTTCAGAAAGCACACACATGCCCAACACTCACACTAATCAAAATGGACTCCCATATCCTATAACTCAACATTCAGTCTATTAGTCGTACATGTCAAATGGAAAAAGAATCAACACTGTCATTAAGCAAATGTTCAAACTTTACTAGCAATTCATCCAAACAAAAACCAGGTACATCTAAAAGAAATGAAGATAATCAATAACAGAACATATAAATGTGCATGAACAAAACATTCAGGAATAAAGATAATCAATAACAGAACATATAAATGTGCATGAACAAAACATTCAGGAATAAAGATAATCAATAACAGAACATATAAATGTGCATGAACAAAACATTCAGGAATAAAGATAATCAATAACAGAACATATAAATGTGCATGAACAAAACATTCAGGAATAAAGATAATCAATAACAGAACATATAAATGTGCATGAACAAAACATTCAGGAATAAAGATAATCAATAACAGAACATATAAATGTGCATGAACAAAACATTCCAGAATAAAGATAATCAATAACAGAACATATAAATGTGCATGAACAAAACATTCCGGCTCATATAATCATGTTCTTTCTTATTCATTCATCACTTAATTAGCAAAAGTAAAGGCTCTGTTAGAGCTGTGGTGGTGGTGCTGCGGTAGCGTTGCCGCCTCACAGCAAGATGCTGTCCGGTTCGACTCTCGGTCAGAGCGTCTTCTGCGTGGAGACATTCGTCAATGGGCGTACCTTTGTTGAAGGTTGTGCATCAGGGCTGGCAACTCGGTACGTAAAAATCAACTGCCAATCATTAGCGGACCGGAGTTCCACTGCGGCGAACCCTAACCGGGGAAAGTCACAACACAACAACAAAGACTCTATTAGATTCCATCACAATGTATTTATTTTGCCTGTAAATATTACCAGCAAACAGAAAAAATATTCAAAAGGACAGTTTCTGATAAAATACAACATGTTTTAATGTCTGTATTTGTAAAATCTGTAATACTACACAAATAAAAAAACGTCTAACCATATTGACTCCTATGTTGTAGGTAATAGAAGTATACAAAGAAGTAACATCAGCAGTTATCAACACAATTCATTTAACTTGTTTAAAGATTCCCATGAGTCTTGAAGATAGAAAAGAATGTTTTAAATCACTTTATTCAACTTAGGATAAAAAAAAAAAAAAAAAAAAGAAATAATTTCCATTTCTTAGCCCCATTCTAAAAGAATGGGCGTAAAAAGAGGATCCAGATTATTTTTATGCTATTTAAGTATTCCAGAAATGTTTGCTATTTTCAGATGCTGCACCCAAATATACTCAAGTTTGCTAGAATCAGTCTGGCTATTGTGATGTAACTCCATTAAAATAGAATTAATAACTGATAAGTTAACTTAACCTCTTTATAAGTTACATACCAATTATACTATTATTGCTTATATAATTAGTATTGATTAACAATTCATGAATGGTGGCATCTAGTCTTAATAAATCCTGGCCCAAAAGTTAGTTCTCGCCAGTAATGCACTGTGATGCCAGGTGCATTTCGCCTTGTCACTTATGTCAATTTTGTGATACAGATGCAAATTCTTCCATGAGATAAGAAAATATTCTTGGATCTAATCACTCAATAACAGGGTGTCAAAGAAAAGTATGTATATTTTAAGATTTTTTTTTAATCTTATAGTTTACGTTTGTGGGCCACCATGTTAGTTTGCTCTTAATTTTTCTATTTAGTTTTTATCTAGTTGGGACTGCTACATTAATAGATATCTGGAGTATTAAGGATCTGTTGATGAGGTGTTTCCTGCTATCCAGTGGTCCAGGGTTTGATTCCCTCAGACTTCATTACCTAATTGTGTGACTCACAGCAAGTCAGTTAATGAGACCCCATTCCGAAGCTGAGTTTGAAAAAAGTCGATGGAGATCACTGGTGTACCACAGAAAACAAAGATAAATAAATACAAAAAAATAAATATATATTATCCTTGTGAGAACAGAATGTCTTCATATGCACTTGCTGCATCATTATCTTGGATAATACAGCTATAAGTGAATTTGGAGATATGAAGAGGTGTTTGCTGAATAGTGTTTAGGATGATGTGATACAGACCCATATATATATATATATATATATATATATATATATATATATATTTCGACAATGTCAGAATTTGACATTGTCGGTTTCATGGGAGTGGGTCGACGATCCCATCATTGGATGGGTCAGGTTCGACCTTCTGATGGTAAACCATATACATACATACACACATATATATATATATATATATATATATATATATATATATATATATATATACACACACATATATATATATATATATATATATATATATATATATATATATATATATATATATATATATATATAGGGAGAGAGAGAGAGAGAGAGAAAGACATAATTCCTCTCTCTATATATATATATCTGTGTGTGTGTGTGTGTGTGTGTGTGTGTGTGTGTGTGTGTGTGTGTGTGTGTGTGTGTGTGTGTGTGTGTGTGTGTAGTTAGCAGAGAGTGTGGAGATGAAAAAGAGAGGCTTGCCTTTGCAAAAGAACATGTTTTTTCATTATTTTTAGTTGTCATGGTCAATCATTTGGGCTCAGTCATGGTGTAGTTTGAGTTCATTCTGCCCCATGCTAGTTAAATTCAAATAAGATCTAACCTTTGTGTATTAGAAAAATAAACCAGCCACACATTCCAATAATCAACAAATTAATTTAAAATATTGATGTACAGAAATACAGATGTACTCATTGTTGATAGACTGACATATATAGAGCAAGTATTAGCCATAATTCAATACTGTGCTAACGTCGAAGGAAAATACTCTATATCAAACATTTACATCCATCTCAGCACACATCTCTTGACCCTAGTTTGCTGCTGTATGTTTTGATCTCTCTGAGGATTGATTACTGCAGCTCTTTTTACTTAGGTTTCCTAACCAAAACCCCAACCATATTTACCTGGAAAAGGTATTCCTCTAAGTTAAGGTTCTGAATTACCTTGAAAAGGTCTTGTGCTGATGTAATGAGTACCACCCCCCACCCCCACCCCCACCCCCATTACTGAAGAGGAGCTAATTAGGCCCATGCACTCTGTTTATTTTTGGTTGCTTGACATTCCCAGGAATGTTTGGATTTCTTTTGCCTACATTTCATGTCCTACCATGCCCAGCAGATTTCAAACCACCTCCCCACAGGGGTTACAGCATTTTCCTCTTCCGATCTTCTTAGTACTGCTTTTGGTGTGGGTTAACAATTGAGCTTTAAAGAACCTTTTGTTGAAGTGATATATATTTTTATTGTACTTTGCTTAGCATAGTTAACCAAAACCATAGAATCCAACTGAGATATAAAAGATAAGTCTTGTTCATAGTTTATAAGTTTAATTTACTATGATATACTACTAGCTTATGGATTGAAAAAGTGGAATAAATGCCACAGAGCTGTTTCTCCTACTTCTAGACAGTAACTGACAAAACACAGTGAATGTTTCCATGATAATCTGAAGGCTTAATCTGCATAGGGTTTATCCATATTTAGTTATTTTGAGGCACATTTTCAGTGTTATTTATACTTCAAAAATAAGATTTAAAACAGAAGCATCAGCATTTATGTATTTAATGCAGTTTTGTGCTAACTCATTAGCGTGCTCTAACGAATTCCTTCTGATAGTGTCAAAATAAAGCAGCTTAAAGGCATATTATGTGATTAATGTTTTCCTCTTTGGAACAATGAGGGTCATCAGTTCACAGCTTTATATTAATTTACACAGATAATATTGCCCTTTAATGTATTAGACTCAGCTGTGTAATTGTACCTTTTGTGACAATTTAAATAAATCAGAAGAGATAACAGAGGCTGTGTTTAATAGGCCACTTTGTTAAACTATTCAGACATGTTGTTATAATGCTCAGTGTCACAGTTAATCATTGCACCCTAGTGTAAAGCAATGCTGCCTGTCTTATTTTTAAAGTGCCATACAACAGCTAATGTGTCAAAGATCATTAGCATTGTTAGCATCTCCACTTAGTTTAAATAGGCTGTCTATAAATTAGCAAAAACACATGACATATGAATAATTTTAGTTCAAGTGTCAAGGAATGTCTGATTTTTTTTTTCTTTTTGCTTATACTCAACAGCCTCCTAAGCTATTATTGAGGCATATGATTAACTTTCAGCCAACACCCGCAATATAGAAGGAAAAGTCATTCAACAAAGAAACCAACATACTTAAAGAAAATAAATAAAATACAAATAAATTATTTTCTTTTGTTGTAAACAACTATTATAAATGATTATCTCAGTACATTACACATTATTTTCTTTTGTTGTAAATAATTATTATAAATGATTAGCTTTTGTGCATTATTTCTCAAGATTACCTTGATACATTTTTATTCATCACAATCTGGTTAGCTTCCTTCTCTTTTATTTATTTTAGTATTTTATTTTTATTTTCTAATTATATCTCATTTATTATGCATTTCAAGAAAGGTGTTACATTTTTATTTACTAATGTCATGCATTTTTTTGTGCTTGATTCAATTATTAATACATATATCATTTCTTTTCACTGGCTATTCTCTAATACATTTGATGCAATTAGATTTTTTTTTGGAGATGTTCCAGTTCTTCCCCAATTGATAAACTTACTAACTAGCCATTAACTGTTTTAGGAAATATCTCTCTCCTGCAATTCTTTACCTCCTGTCATGAAAAGCTTGAAAGGGGTCAGGTCTGCAACCACATCAAGAGAGGACTAATTTGGGGCTCCAGTCATAAGTGACTGTCTTACAAAGATCTGTGCCTTGTTCGTAGTTAGGTATTATCACCTGCATATTACATGCCTGAAATGCATTGTGCAGAGTAGAACAATTTATTTGTCACTAGGAATATAGCTCTGTGCACACTGAAATGACTGTATATATTTTCCGACCATTGGGTATTTTATATGCAATGTTTCTTTTCCAACTCGTGCACGTTTGGAGTTACATCAATAAATTAACACCTTAGGCATGTCAGCACTGGGCTGACACTAAGGAAGTAGCAGTGACTATTGTAGTATGTAATACATTAGTACTTGGCTAATGTAGCTGAAGGTTTACTCGTATGGAACTGCATTAAGCACCATAAAACCTAATGGTAATTATGAGGCTGAAGTTTGCAAATGCTGTGACAGCACTTTTCTTTAACCCAAAATGAAGATGTACTTCTTTGTATCATTTATCTGTACAACAATCAATATGTTTACAATTCACTACTTATTTACAGTTGTTTAATTGGTGCATAATACAACAGTGCCATGTGTCTTCTGTAAGCCTCAGTTTCTGGCATAAATGTAGTTAAAATTCAGTTAAAGGAATGTGTGGGTCTAAAACCTTTATACCTTCAATGGGTGAGAATAATGCTGATTTACCTAGTTATAAAGCTTGCTTCTGACATCTTGATCGTGCAAACCAAAGTAAGTTGGCAGAAATCTCTGACTGTAACTATTTCCTGACTTTCATTTCCTTCCATAATTAATTGTATGAAGTCTTAATCAAATTATTTGGTTGCTTAATATCAGGCAGTGTCCAAGCACTGTCTCTAAAAGCCTCTTTGTCCCTAAGTTGAACAGCAATCTCTATAAAACGGGTATTCTGTGAAAAACCTGAAGTCAGCTTAAGCCTAATTTATTTTTTAATTGCATCAAGAAGTGATATGTGTGTGAGAACAGTTCCAATGAACAATGGTCTTTTGGAAGGAAGAGAAAGTGAATAGCTGAATACCTAGACTGAATACCGAGACTGAATACCGAGACTGCCTCGTAGCAGAGGCTTATGTAGAATGTCTCTACAATACCATAAGTTGGGCTTCCATGTTAATATGACAAATCTCTAGCAAGTGAGGATACAGATGTCTGCTCCCTGGCTACAGTGAGGATACACGTGTGTGGCTCACCCCGCTGCTGCAGTCAGGATTTATATATGCATTCCCTGCAATGTGTATATAGATGTGCACCTCATGGCAGCACTGATGGTGCAGATGTGTGCCCCTAGCTGCAACTAGGGTACATATATATATATAGTTTACTATTAGAATGTTGAAGCGAACTCCGTCGACTGTATTGTTGTCGAACATGGAAGTTCGAAAACAGTAACATCGAAGACCAAAAACCAACCTAGGAACGGGTTTTAACATGGGTCGAGATAGGGAAGAGGTTTGTAGTTCGGAATAACACGGAACACCTATCTCAACCTATATCTAAATGAGAATACTGTAGGATCACTCAATAGTGCCCCCCTTTTTCCGCTGCCTATCAATACAGACAGAGGTATAAGGAAGCCCAGGTCGATGAGCCGAGGCCACCAGAAAAAGGAACATTTCTGGAGACAGGAATGCCAACCAAACAATCAAGAAAATGTGGGGCAGAATGGAGAGTCACTGATTTGGAAAATCTCCAGCGATAAATTAACCACTGATGAGATTAATGTCGTTGAAAAAGGTTTAAATTTCATTCCAAGTCATGATAGTACCTTAGCTGACACCATTTTAGATTTAAAAATATTTTGCAGAAATGTTATGCTGCGTTTAGATTTTGGAAATGACTCTAATGAGCATAGGATGATGTTTAAGAAACAGAGTACATATATCCCTAACAACCACCCTTTGGTGGATGCATATTTTAAGTTAAAAAGGCAAAATAGTTGTGTACTGTACCAAAGTCCAGCCTACGAAACCAGTGTCAAGTAAATATCAAATAACACGGCAGGACACTGCTATTCCTTAAAATCTTTATTACGTACAAACACAAGATGAGCGCTTTCGGGACACTTGCCTTCATCAGATAAAATTCACAATAAAATAACCCCTTTTTTAAACTAGTACATATCCAATAGGATTCAATAAAAAACCCGCCTATTCTGGAGGGTGGGTTTAACCGGTACCACATCATTTAAACCAGGCGTATGATTGGCCATAAGCTCAATGATCCACCTGGATTCTGCTAATTCTGTCAAATGTTTCACATCACCCCCTCTGTTGTTAAGCCTTATGTTTACTATAGCCCTAAAGGTAAAACTATGTGTGGCATTATCCATCACATGTCTACTTAGGGCATTGTGTACATCACCATTTCTAATACTGGATAAGTGCTGTAAAACACTTGTCTTTAACATCTGATTGGTTTTCCCCACATAAAAGCTGGGGCAATGACTGCACTCAGCTAGATATACTATATCTGTCGTACGACAGGTGGCCCTCCCTTTCAGCAAGAATTGCCTATGTGTAACAGGGTGCTCAAACTTGGTCTTCTTATTAATATGGCCACAAGCTTTACACCTCCCACAGGAAAATGTACCTGTTGCTATTGTGGCCACTGAATTGTTACTGTTTAACCTTTCTTTACATAGCAAATCCTTCAGATTCTTATTTCTTCTATATCTGAAGTTGGGTCTATGTCCTATTATATCATTCAGGCCTTCATCACTAGTTAAAATATTCCAATTTTTCCGGACAATGTTGCAAATATCACCTATATTGCTACTATAAGTAAACATTACTTGGGGATTTCTTGTAGCTGTAGCTCTCTCATTAACTCTATCTGTCTGGGCAGGGGTACATCTTAGCCAAGGTTTGTATTTGTTCTCCCTAAAACCTTTACTGGTATTTATTAAATTATCCACTTTCTCTTTTTGATAACCCCTCTGTTGTAAGCAGCCCTTAAGTGTAACTAGTTCTTTATCATAATCATCATCATCCAGACATATTCTGGAGATCCTACTCGCCTGTCCCTGTACAATGTTCGAATATGTATAACGTGGATGCATACTATCGTGCGACAATAACCCCAGCTTCATTAAAAATCTCCTGTGTCCACCAATATATTTTCAATCCCATTTAATGAAGCTGGGCAGAGTGGATTATATGGTTAAAAAGGATAGGTTTTTGATGGCCACTTTAGATGTTAACAATTTATTTACAGTTATCAACAATGAGTATGGAGTGGCTATGTTAGACATCCTCCTAAAGGATTTAGGAGCAACTGAGGTTAAGATCAATTTGATAAAGGAACTTTTATTTTTGGTGTTGGAGAATAACGTGTTCATAGGTGCGGACTCCATATATAGACAGGCACAGGGGGTAGCCATGGGCACCACCTGTGCCAACACTTATGCTAATCTTGTCCTTTCCCAATGGGAGAAAACCCATATATTATGTAATGATTGTTGGAAGGGATATATTAAGATGTATGTGCATTTTGTGGACGACGTTTTTATTCTCTGGGAAGGGGATCTGAATACGCTGCAGCAGTTTGTGAGATATTTACACTCTACAACTACATTCTTTAGATTTACTTTAAAAGCCTCCTTTGAATCCATAGATTTTTTGGATGTGAACGTAGTACAGAATGTTAATGGTTTTACATCTAGGCTATATAAAAAAGAATGCTAGAAGAATACGATATTGTCGCACGATAGTATGCATCCATGTTATACATATTCGAACATTGTACAGGGACAGGCGAGTAGGATCTCCAGAATATGTCTGGATGATGATGATTATGATAAAGAACTAGCTACACTTAAGGGCTGCTTACAACAGAGGGGTTATCAAAAAGAGAAAGTGGATAATTTAATAAATACCAGTAAAGGTTTTAGGGAGAACAAATACAAACCTTGGCTAAGACGTACCCCTGCCCAAACAGATAGAGTTAATGAGAGAGCTACAGCTACAAGAAATCCCCAAGTAATGTTTACTTATAGTAGCAATATAGGTGATATTTGCAACATTGTCCGGAAAAATTGGAATATTTTAACTAGTGATGAAGGCCTGAATGATATAATAGGACATAGACCCAACTTCAGATATAGAAGAAATAAGAATCTGAAGGATTTGCTATGTAAAGAAAGGTTAAACAGTAACAATTCAGTGGCCACAATAACAACAGGTACGTTTCCCTGTGGGAGGTGTAATGCTTGTGGCCATATTAATAAGAAGACCAAGTTTGAGCACCCTGTTACACATAGGCAATTCTTGCTGAAAGGGAGGGCCACCTGTCGTACGACAGATATAGTATATCTAGCTGAGTGCAGTCATTGCCCCAGCTTTTATGTGGGGAAAACCAATCAGATGGTAAAGACAAGGGTATTACAGCACTTATCCAGTATTAGAAATGGTGATGTACACAATGCCCTAAGTAGACATGTGATGGATAATGCCACACATAGTTTGACCTTTAGGGCTATAGTAAACATAAGGCTTAACAACAGAGGGGGTGATGTGAAACATCTGACAGAATTAGCAGAATCCAGGTGGATCATTGAGCTTATGGCCAATCGTACGCCTGGTTTAAATGATGTGGTACCGGTTAAACCCACCCTCCAGAATAGGCGGGTTTTTTATTGAATCCTATTGGATATGTACTAGTTTAAAAAAGGGGTTATTTTATTGTGAATTTTATCTGATGAAGGGAAGTGTCCCAAAAGCGCTCATCTTGTGTTTGTACGTTATAAAGATTTTAAGGAATAGCAGTGTCCTGCCGTGTTATTTGATATATATTTTAATTTAACAGATGAAGAACTATACAAGTTCTATGGTAATAAAAAGAAATCAAAAGCAATTAAAAATAAGAACAATCTGAATTATAGAGAGAGAGAGAAGCACTCGAAAGGCTACAAAGTAACTCAGAACTCACTATCAGACTGGCTGATAAAGGCGGTCCAATTGTCATTTTAGACACGAAACAATATATTGCACTCATGAGAGAAATGCTAAGTGATGAAAAGTTTTACAAGTTAGTACCTATAGATTATGTTCATCAAGTGATGGACTCTACTTCTGCCACTTTACTGGATGATTTAAGAAGTGGTGTTATTAATGGAGAACTTTATAAATATTTAAGAGTGAAGACTACTTTGATCGCAATAATACAGGGCTTACCTAAAGTACACAAACATAGCAAAAAACCTCCAATGAGTCCTATAGTGGCAGGTGCAGGATGGACTACAGAGCCACTCTCTTTGTTTGTAGAGAAACATCTACGCCCAGTTATTGATAAAAATAAAATAGTTTTAGAGACACTAAACAATTTCTCATTGATTTATATGAGAATATGAATTTAGACAGAACTTCAGGAGAAACCATCTTTGTCACATTAGACGTTCAGTCACTATTTACTATCATACCAAATGAGTTGGGCATAAAATATATACATGAATATCTGGTTATGAATAGTGACTATAGTTTAATACAAATAGATCTTGTATACCATTTCCTTGAGATTGTACTCGAGAATAACATCTTCACTTATGACGGGGACATGTATGTCCAGTGTGATGGCGTAGCTATGGGCACGTCATGTGCCAATAGCTACGCCAACATGTTTTTAGCACACTGGGAACACACTGTCCTTTTTAAGAAGGATATGTATATGCAATATGTTATGTTTTACCGTCGTTCCGTGGACGACCTTTTCCTAATTTGGACAGTAACTCGGGCACAGTTACTAATTTTTAAGAATCAGATTAACACCTTAACTGAATGTCTAAGATTTATCATGGCCTCATCTAGTAAAAGAGTGGAATACCTCGATCTATATATAGAGAGACTACATAATGGTTCTATAAATGCAGGGGTATTTAGAAAACCCTGTCATAGGAATTCTTTATTATCTAGACAAAGTATGCACCCAAACTATGTCTTTAGAAACTTAATAAAAGGACAAGGGATGAGAGCCTCAAGGCTGAACCCCATAGAAAAAGGCTTCAAGAATGAAATTGTTGGCTTAGAAAAGAGGTTGACAAAGAGGGGCTATCACACCAACGAAATCAGGAGAAATTTAAGTGATGTCACTAGTCTTACGGATAGTAGGGCCCAACCATACTATGGACCGCAACAGAAAAACACTGTAGAGTCTGTCAATACCTCAATAAATAAACAATTGAAAATTCCTTTGTTTTATACATGTGATAACAAACAGCTGAGGGAAGTGTTTATGAAGAATTGGTCCAAACTTACAACAGACTCTGATATAAATAGTCTGCTAGGCACAAAACCCAGTTTCTTGTATAAAAATAAGAAGAATTTAAAAAGACTGCTTTGTCATGGAAAAAATGCAGAAACACATAAAGATAAAGAATACAGTACTCAGTCCTGTGGTAAATGTAAATTTTGTTCATATATTAATACCAGTAATAAATTTGTACATCCAGATGCAGGTTAAGAATTTATATTTACTTCAGCAGTTACTTGCTTGACATCTCATGTGGTCTACTTAGCAGATTGCCAATGTTGCCACTCATTCTATGTTGGTAAAACCAACAGAGTTTTTAAAGATCGTATAAGGGAACATCTTTATAATATTCGTACTAAAAGTGAGCATAATGCTCTGTCCATACATGGTATGCAAGAAGGGGAGACACACACATTTAAATTCAGAGTTATAGAGATTATTGTACCAAGTATTAGAGAAGGTGACATCAGAAATTTTACTGAAAATAGAGAGGCACGATAAATAATAGCCTTTAGAGCAGACAAAGGAAGAGGACTCAATGAAAGAGCCTCTATTAAACCTTACCTAAAGAATAGGAAGATAAAAAAGTGAAGTCAGAAACTCAAATTATTTGATTTCTAACTTCTATGGTTGTATTATGGTTATATTATAAATCAGTGCAGATTATATGTATTATAACTGTGCTGCATAACCCTTACATATTTTGAACTATATTCTTGAATTGTGTTCTTGAATTGTATTCTTGAATTGTGTTTTTGAGCAAGCTGTTGCTGTGCATTTATTATTTTATTTCTGTATAAATTAGTGCATGTTATAGGCGTTATATTTGTGCTGTATAACTTTTATACATTTTATATCGAGCAAGTTGTTGCTGTGCTTTCATTTTACTTCTGCATTTTTACCTTTGCTTTTATTTTTGCATTTTTGTATCACTATTTAAATTAAACACATGACCATGTAAGAAGTGTTCTGATTGGTAATGACACATTTTGAAATATTTGAAGGTAGTATATAAGGAAAGGAAAGGTGTGTTTGTTCTTGAAGGTCTGAGGAAGCTATCTTGCAAAAGCGCTTACCGTTTTTATGTCACTCAAATAAATGAACTGTGAGTTGTGAATTTTACACAGACTGGGCTTGTTGTTACTTGGATAAATCCTTCTGTTTGAAGAATATATGTTGTTTGAATTTTTCACCCAAAGGCCTGGTTGCCTCATTGTAATCCTGAGTCTTGGTTTGATTATGTTATTTTTATATTATTGCACTGTTTTTAGATAGGTTCATAGGTTCATAGGTTTATACTAGGCTATCTGCCCTAAGGCATTTATAAGCCTAGCCCAAATTTTTGTGGCTTACGCCACCCCTTATATGAAAAAATACTGTGCCCATTAGTTTGTTGTGCCTCTGTCCAGCAGTGACACAGAGATGATTCCCGGGATAAACCTACGATCTCCCATCCACAGGTCAATTTTTCTCTTGAACAGAGCCAGCGAGGTGCTCTGCCTCACATGGACCGGGATTTTATTCCACAGCATAGGGAGTCTCTGAGTGATAAATCTATCCCTCCAGCACGTCCTATTTATATCCGTGCTAAGGTTTAAGTTGCTTGCTCTAGTGGTTTTGGTGGATTTGGATTTTTTGAGGTGGAGCATGTCCATTAATTCCGGGTTGGACATGGCCTTGTATGTCAGGCACATGTCACCTCTGAGCAGAAGGTATGCAACTGAATAGAGCTGGCACATGTCACCTCTGAGCAGACGGTATGCAACTGAATAGAGCTGGAGTTTCTTCAATCTGGCAGCATATGACAGATTTTGGAGTCCCTTTATCCTTTTGGTGAGGAACTTTTGGGGTCTCTCCAATTGCTGCAGATGTCGGGTGAGATACATCCCGAATGGGGCATTGTACTCGATCATTGGTCTGATAAGTGAAGAGTACAGGGGAACAATGAACTCACTAGATCTGGATGTGAATCCCTTCATGATCAGGTGGGCAATGTAGAAGGTCTTTCTAACCACTTTAGCAACGTGAGTGTCAAAAGAAAGGCCACTGTCAACCTGGGTCCCCAGGTCCCTGATAACCTCTTCTGTGCTTAGTGGATTGCCACCTATATGGTAGCTTGGGGTTACCTTGTTTTTCCCGAAGGGTATGACTATACATTTTTTGGCGTTTAACTTCAGGTCATGGCTCTGGCACCAGCTATCTGTTTCCGTGAGTCCCTTCTGAAGGATATCCGTGTCCGATGCACTTTCCACTATGGCGCCCAGTTTGCAGTCGTCTGCAAACTTTGTCAGCCAAAGTCCTCCCATGTTGGCCTGTACTTCTGAGAAGTAGATGCCGAACAATAGGGGGCCAAGGACCGAGCCCCGTGGGACACCACTTGTGCCCGGCTTGGAGTCTGACATAGCGCCAGCAACTCTAACCCTGTGGGTTCTGTCCTTAAGCCAGTTTGCAACCCATCTTGTGACATATGGGTTTACATTTAAGCTGGTAAGTTTTTCTACAATACCCGAGTGGGGTATTGTGTCGAAGGCCTTTGCAAGGTCAAGGTAGGCTGTATGGACTGCCTTTCCCTCATCAATGGCCTTGGTGACTGTTTCGAAGAAGTCGACCAAGTTCAAAAGGCATGATCTGCCCTTGACAAAGCCAAACTGGGTCGGGTCCAATGTCTGCAAGTCCCCTATATCTTTGTTTATGAGCTCCATTATGATCCTCTCCATAGCTTTGCAGACTAGACTTGTTAAGCTTATGGGCGGTAATTACCAGGGTCCGTAGAGGCACCGCCTTTGTGGAGTGGGACCACAGTTGCCGTACGCCACTCCTTGGGCACGTATCCTGTGGTAAGGCTGAGATTAAACAGCTGCCTTATGTGCGGGTTTAATTCCTCATTTAGCTCGTGTAGCACACAGCCGGGGACACCATCCGGTCCCATTGATGCTGTGTTTTAGCTTTAGAGAGAGCAGCTTTCACCTGTGCATTTGAGATGTCTGGGAGGCTACACTCTGCTGGGATAGTTCTCTCTCCTTTGGGGGGGGGGGGTGAAGTTTGCACTGAACCTGTCTGCCAGTATGTTGGCAATGTCTGTGGGTTCAGTGATTTTTGTATCATTTTGGACTAATTCTGAGCATATCTGGGAGTTTCCACCCAGGTTCCTAACATAGCTGAAAAAGGCCTTATGATTGTCCTTTGAATCCATGGCAATTTTTCTCTCAAAATTGGCCTTAGTTGATTTTATGAGTGCTCGTATTTTTTACTAATAATGATCAGGGGTGACTTCCCTTTTATGGATTTTGTTCTATCATGTAATAGCTTTCTCCTCTTATTGTAAAGTTTGTTAATGGCTGGGGTCCACCAGACTGGACGTTTGCCCTTTGTGGAAAGAGTCTTGGTTTTATTTGGGATTGCCTGATCCATGCAGTCCAGGAGGTGTTCATAGAAGGCATTTGTAAGGGCTTCCGCAGCTTGGGTTGTGGTAGATGTTAGGTTTAGGATTTAAATATAATATATTTACAGTCAGACAAAGCGTTTCTCTGTTTCCTTATATTTTTAAAATACATTTACAATTGGTTAATTGTTTTACATGTGAAAGGATTTTGTTGGTGGTTTGAAAATGTGATTTGGTATAAAGGAAAGCTTGGAAAATTGTGATATACATCTGATGAAGTCTTAATTGATGAAAACGCCGAGTTATTGAAGAAGCGTTTACACTGATTAAAGCCTTCTAATCCATTTCGTGGTGTGGCCCTTCTGTCAGTGCCTTGTGGTGATTCTGATACTTTATCAGATAAACCTGGAAAATATTTAGCTGCATTTAGAAAACAGACTGTAAACCCCCTTCCCTGTAAAATGAAGGAACGGTCACTAGAATAAACAAAATACAATTCACTTTACAATAGGTCTGTGCCATGAAAATTACTCATCAGTTTTTCTTGATTAGAGGGCAGGTTTGTCAAGAAAGCAATATTGTACCCTACTATAAGCCATGGTGCAACTACTGGGCAAATCCAATAATACTTAGAAAGCAGCATTGTTTTTGTTTTCATCCATGCATCTGTAAAGGTTAGTCCTATTACTAATATATCACTTCATGGTGCAGTTTTAAACATGAGTGCTTGTTGTTGGTGTGTGTGTGTGTGTGTGTGTGTGTGTGTGTGTGTGTGTGTGTGTGTGTGTGTGTGTGTGTGTGTGTGTGTCTGCATGTATATTTGTATGTGCATGATTTTGAAAATGTCATCCTGTTAGAATCTTTCATCTTCCAGTTATGAGACAGTATGAACCTCAAGTAACTCCAGTATTGAGGAGGAATAACATGGTAACCTAAGCAACTCCGTGAACTTATAGCGAAAGATTCAGAATCATAATGTCCTTGACCCTTTAAAATGATAGTGGTGTCAGTAAAAGCAGAATTATTATTACCGTTCTTTGAGGAGTATTCAGACAATGGCAACATTACTCAAGGGTAATAGCGAATGTTTGCTGGATCCAATCTTGGGGGTAGCATTCTCAATGTACTTCTTAATTTCTGTGCCTTGAATATATTAGCAGAGGGTCAGTGTTCATTGTACCTTCTTCTTTTTCAGATGCAAGAGACTATACTGTTATATATAACCAGTCTATGTATATGCTTAGTACAACAATAGTGTAGGTACCCCTAAATAGGTCTAACTTAATGGAGAAAATCAACAAATCTAAGAGGGACATCACTAAAACTGAATGCCAAGGTCATAGTGCTTATGTTTAAATCGTAAAACTTTTCAATTGGCCATTTGGGGCTAATTTCTCTCTCTTTCATTTCCCTGCTATAAAAGCTGCATTTGCCTGGTTCTGAGTGCCAGGCAGCGCCGGTTAGCTAGGGTATAACTATTCCCGGCTCCACAAAGTCTCCTCTTCAATTTTTCCCTTGGAACTAGACAAACTTTCAACTTAAGCACACAAGCCATTAATTTCTCAGCCCGGCACTTGCTTAAAACTCATAGAAAGCACTTATAAACCCTAGCACTAGACCCCCCCCCCTATACTGTACAGAAGGACAAGATTCTCTATTTGACCTTACCAGCAATTCAGTAAAACAGTTCACTGTACCTATTCAGGCATGTCCTATGGGCAGTTTCAGGTGTACTCTCCAGTCCAACTGGTGAATCTGGGCATTTTGAGGCAATGTTACAACAGCCTCATGTACACAGACAACCCTCTCCTCCTAATACATGTGAGAGATGCAATTATACAGCCAAACTGGAGGCTAAGCTCTCTCAACTCAAGACTGAATCAGACAGTCAAGAGGAGAAGGGAAATACTGGCATCACACCACCAGTCTCACATGGACCCATTAAACCAGCACCGGCAAAAAACACACACAAATACACGAAAACATACTCAGATGCTCTAAACAAAAATCTGCAAAAGCAACAGAGACCTCCAAAGCAGACATCCAAGCAACCTCCACCCCCAACACAAACCATGAAACACAAAACCAGTGTGCACGCAATCACAGCCCTTAAGGCAAAATAACATACCCAGCATACTAATAGGTGATTCTATAGTCAGGCACACTGATGTCCCACTCACTAGGCTGAAAAAGGAGAAGGTTACTGTTAACTGCCTGTCAGGTGCCAGGATCCACCACATAACACAAGCACTCAAGTCACTTCAGAACAAGTACAAATACGACGCTGTCATTGTCCATGTTGGTCTGAATTACCTGAGCCGTACCTCCCTGGACTACATGAAAAGAGATATGGAAGAGCTCTCTGATCACATAGCCCGGGCTGGTATGAGCCTGACCCTGAGTAGCATCCTGCCCTCACCAAGAATGATACCACGGTATAAAGAACAAATTATCAATTTCAACAATTGGGTAATTTTCTGGTGTCATTCAAAGGGGATCCAGTTTCTGTCCACCTGGGATGACATGCTCGACAAGCCACGCTGCTTCATTAGAGACAACTTGCACCTGTCACCCTTAGGCATTCGAATACTGGCCAAGGCTCATGCCACCCCTATAGTGCCTTTTTTAGGCAAGGCTTAAAAGACAAACACACCACCATAAATAGCACAAGTAACAAAAATCTGAGGGTAATGCTACTCAATGCCAGAAGTCTAAACCTGAAAATGCATGCACTCGAGACACTCCTCAGTATGGAGAAAATTGATATATGTGCAGTAAGAGAAACCTGGTTTTAGGCTCCAGAGAGCACCCCAGCACTACCAGGCTACAACTCGTACCATACATTTCAGCCACTGAACCCGGACCGAAATACAAAAGGTGGGGGAGTATCCATATTCATCAAGGATACCCGCACCTCCAGGTTAGTGGCACAGCACGATGCTTTAGAGATCATCCACGTGCAACTAACAATGGGCAAAACTGCAATTCAAATTGTAGCTTGCTACAGATCACCCACCATATCCCAGGACCCCCATTCTGTGTTTCTGGAAACACTGGGAAACATAAAGGTCCTACCAAACACCCTAATATTGGGTGATTTCAACTACCCAAAAATTAACTGGGAGAACTACTCAAGTACCAACTCCCTTGCCCAACATTTCCTAGAATTTATAAACTCAAACACCCTGGATCAACTGGTCAACACTCCCACCAGAGGTGACAACATATTGGACCTGGTCATCACCAACATGGGCGACCGGTGTTCCACACCGGAGGTCAACCCCTCGCTGGTTAGATCTGGCCATAAACAAATAACTTTGGATATCCACATTCCGCCCCCACCCCCGGACAAGGAAACCATTGTGAAAAACTTTTCAAAAGCAAACTTCACGTTACTTAAGACCAAGGTGGAAAGTTTCAAAGCCCCCATGCTAAAGGATTATGCTGTCCAAGCTGCAAAATCCTTTACTAATGCATTCTACGGGCACTTCCACGAATGCATGGATTGTGCTATCCCAAGCAAAACCAAGACTCACTCTTCCAAGAAAAGGAAACCAGTCTGGTGGACCCCTGCCATAAACAAGCTATACAATATAAGGAGGAAACTAGTACATAGAAGAGTAAAATCCCAAAAAGGGAAGACATCCCTGATCAGTATCAGCAAGAAACTATGATCCCTCATAAAATCGTCCAAGGCGAGCTTCGAAAGAAAAATTGCCAAGGACTCCAAAGATAACCACAAGGCATTCTTTAGCTATGTCAAGAATCTAAGTGGCAATGCTCATATCTGCTCGGAGTTGGTGCAGAATGACACAAAATACACTGAACCAACTGATATTGCCAGCATCCTGGCAGACAGGTTAAGTGCAAACTTCACCCCCTTCTCACCCCCAAAAGGGCTCATAACCATACCAGAAGAATGTAGAACCCCTGAAATCACAAACACTCAGGTTAAAACAGTCCTCTCCAAAGCCAAAAAACACAGCATCAGTGGGACCAGACGGTGACCCAGGCTGCATCCTACACAAGCTCAAAGATGAACTAACCCCTCACCTAAACACACTGTTCAAATTCAGCCTCTCCACAGGCTATGTACCCATAGAGTGGCACACAGCAATGGTTATTCTGCTCCACAAAGGTGGAGCCACAACAGACCCCAGGAACTATCGCACTATAAGACTGACTAGCTTGGTCTGCAAGGCTATGGAGCACATCATCATGGAACTCACTAACAGAGACATTGGGAACCTCCAAACACTGGACCCTACCCAGTTCAGCTTTGTTAAGGGCAGATCATGCCTCCTAAACCTGGTGGACTTCTTTGAGACAGTTACCAAGGCTATAGATGAGGGAACGGTGGTACACACAGTCTACCTAGACCTCGCAAAGGCCTTTGACAACATTCCCCATTCTGGTATTATAGACAAGCTCACCAGCCTGAACATAAACCACTATGTCACAAGGTGGGGTTGCCAGTTGGCTCATGGACAGAACCCACATGGTGGGAGTTGCAGGAGCTAGGTCTGACTCTAAACCGGTTACAAGTGGCGTTCCCCAGGGCTCTGTCCTAGGACCCCTCCTGTTCGGCATATACTTCTCAGAGGTACAGGCAAGTGCAGGAGAACTATGGCTGACCAGGTTCACAGATGACTGCAAACTAGGGGCTATAATTGACTCTCCGGCTGACACAGACATCCTCCAAAAGGGTCTCACTGAGACGGATACCTGGTGTCAAAATCATGGCCTCAAGCTAAATGCCAAAAAAGTGCATAGTCATCCCCTTTGTAAAAAACAAAGTACCCATAAACTACCACATAGGTGGTTGTCCCCTAAATATGGAAAATGTAATAAGGGATCTGGGGACCCAAGTATATAGTAATCTCTCCTTTGATAACCACATTGCTAAAGTGGTTAGAAAATCCTTCTATGTGGACCACCTAATCACAAAAGGGTCCGCATCCAGGTCAAAAGAGGTCATTGTGCCCCTCTTCTCATCACTCATCAGACCCATCATAGAGTACAACGCCCCATTTGGGATGTACCTTACAAGACACCTGCAACAGCTGGAAAGACCACAGAAGTACCTCACCAAGAGGATCACTGTTCTCAAACAGATGCCCTATGCAGCTCAACTGAAAAAACTCCAGCTGTACTCTGCCTGACATACAAGGCCATGTCCAACCCAGAATTGATGGACATGCTCCACCTAAAGAAAACCTTATCCCCTTGAGCCACACACTCTAGGGATCTAAACCTCACCACAACAATGAATAGGACATGCTGGAGGGATAGATTCCTGTCCCAGAGACTTCCCTTGCGTTTGCTCAAGATTCCAATATACATTGGGCAGAGCTCCTCGCTAACACTCTTCAAGAGAAACCTTGACGAGTGGATGAGAAACAGAAAGTTTACCCCGGGGATCACTTCTGTGGCTCTGCTGGACAGTGGCACAGGGAACTAATCTAAGGGGGCGGCAAAAGCCAACACATTCTGGCTAGGCCTATAAATGCCTTTGGGCAGATAGCCTAGTACCTACCTATGAACCTATAGCAGCTTAGAGATATGCCAGTGTCTGTTGTTGGTAATAGCAGCACTGTGTCTCTGTGTTTCCTGTACAACTGAAGTAACTGTTTCACTTTCACCTTTCATCCAAACTGACAAAAATCTCTCACTAACACCGGAGATCATAAAATGACAAGCTTCCCTTAAAATCAGGGTTCTTTGTAGATGTTTGTAGAGTAGGTTAGGATTAGATGAGATGCATATTTAGTTACGGCTTTTATATGGTTATGTTTAGACAAAATGATCATTAGATCAACTGAATGGTATGCACGCACACGCACACGCACACACACACACACACACACACACAAAGTATATACCTGAAATAATTTGGTTATTACCTCTCAACAGCTATGATTTTTGCATGGCACTATGCTTTGGCCTTCAGATTTAGCCTTGTTCCTCCCAGTTTACTTATATTCCTCATAAAGTCAGATTTTTTTATGAAACTAAGCCTTTACAAAGACTCCTTTCCATTAACAATGCAGGTTCTAGTATACAAAGACCTTCAATTGTAAAAAAATAACAAAGTGCTTCTCTTTCTGACCCCATAGTATGATTTTTAAGGGCCAGTGTTAACGATTTGTAATGTTTGTTGATTGAGTGCTTTGCTTACTGTCCAGCCGTCAGGTCACTTGAACAACAGGTACAACAGGTTCTACACATTAATCATAATAAGAGTTCAATGTATAATTTGACTAAAAATAAAGATGAGACATTTGATTCTTTATGGAACAAAGATCAGAAAGTTGTAACTGCAGCTTACTGAGGCACTCTTTTCCCCCACCCTTACAACACATCTTCATAGGCCTACATTGCAAAGTGTACATTTTTACATTAGAGTCTGGTAAAGAATTGCTTTGACAAACCAAAAAAGGAGAATAACCCACAGAATCGATAGGAGGAGTTATCAGAACTGTCTCCTGTAGTACTCTTTTGTTTTATTGCATAATTGTATTGCAATGATTGAATACATATTTAACAGAACTGCTTCAATTTGCTAGGGTAGGGTTGGAGTGTTAACTGTGAACCTTATATTTCTAGGGAAAATATGTTACAGCATCAGGGAACAATACAAGTGAGAGACACCTTCATTGCTGAGAAGGACTACATCCTCTTGGATACACATAGGATATATAGAAAACATCTTTTTTGGAAAAATAACATCTTTTTATGTTTGGAAAAATAGACCCATAACAGGCAGAGCAAGCTAAGTCATAGAGTCAAATACTGCCTGACATACATGCTATAGGGGAAAGGAACCAAACCTTTGTACAGTAAAATAAAAAAAACACTGATATGATGTTGCATTCAAGAAATAAAGCTGCACAGAGTTGATAATGAGGAGAATCTGTTCACCTTACGATGTGATAATTAACATGTAGAAGCAGAGAGTGTAAGTTTCAGTCAAGGTGGTGTAGATTCCAATATTTCAGTAACCCTTCAGTAACAGTACAGGTAGTGCAGAATGTCAATCTTTCCTAGAGATTGGAAGTTTTAGGGTATATGTACCTTTGTATTTTAAATGTGTACATATAAGAGTGAAATAATTCATCTGGTACTTCATAAACATCAGCTGTGGCACATCCCCAACACACAGCACATGGTAAGTGTGGATACCACCCATTTTATACTAAATTAGATATCTGTATTTACTGTAAAGCATACCTTAATCAGCAGGAAAATAATTTGCAGAGTGAGATAAAGGAGATAATAAATCTCATCTGTTGGAAATGGCAAGTACTGCACTTACCTTCATGCCACTGAAAAACAAAAGAAAAAAAATGAAAAAAAAAATAGGAAAATAAAAGTAAAAAAAAAACAAAATTGAAAACAAAAAAAGAAAACATTGACGTTAGCTTTAGTAACAAATAATTTCAGTTATTAGGTTCATAGGTGTGTACTAGGCTAATGGCCATGGAGTCTATATAAGCCTAGCCCAAGAATATTCCCAGGCATCTTGCTGCCGGAAGTTAGTTCCCTGTGTCCCTATCAAGCAAGGCCATTGAAGTGAGCCCTAGGGTGAATTTTCTGATACCCATTCACTTGTCAAGATTTTTCTTGAAGAGGGCTAGTGAGGTACTCTTCTTGATGTGAATGGGAAGTTTATTCCAGTGTATGGGGAGTCTCTGGGTTAGGAACCTGTCCCTCAAGCAGGTTCTGTTTATTGTGGTGATGTGTTTAACATCCTTAGAGCATGTTCATAGGTTCATACTAGGCTATCTGCCCTGGGGCAATTATAAGCCTAGCCCAATTCTGTATGGCTTACGCCACCCCTTGATTTGAGTATACTGTGCCCTTTTTAAGGTTTAGTTTACTGTGCCTCTGTCTAATAGTGACACGGGAGTAATCCCTGGGACAAACCTACGATCCCCCATCCACCTATCGAGATTCTTCTTGAAGAGATTCAGTGAGGTGCTCTGCCTCACATGAACTGGAATTCTATTCCAGAGAGAAGGGAGCCTCTGGGTTATGAACCTGTCCCTCCAGCAAGTTCTATTTATTTCTCTGCTGAGGTTCAAGTCCCTCGAGCATGTGGCTCTAAGGGATTTAGATTTACTGAGGTAGAGCATGTCCATTAATTCTGGATTTGACATAGCTTTGTATGACAGGCATAGATTGCCTTGAAGTAGGCGGTATGCAACTGAGTAGAGCTGGAGTTTTTTTAACCGAGCAGCATATGGCATCTGTTTGAGACCCTTGATCCTCTTGATGAGATACTTTTGGGGTCTTTCTAATTGCTGCAGGTGTCGGGTAAGGTACATCCCAAAAGGGGCATTGTATTCTATGATGGGCCTGATGAGGGATGAATAAAGGGGCACGATTACCTCTCTTGATCTAGATGTGAAACCCTTCGTGATGAGGTGGGCTATGTAGAAGGTCTTTCTAACCACTTTGGCAATGTGGTTTTCAAAGGAGAGATTGCTATCAACTTGGGTCCCCAGGTCCCTAATAACTTTCTCTGTACTTAATGGGTTTCCGCCTATGTGGTAATTTGTGGGCACATTGTTTTGCCAAAGGGTATGACTATACATTTTTTGGCATTTAGCTTTAAACCATGGCGCTGGCACCAGTTATCTGTCTCCGTGAGACCTTTTTGAAGGATGTTTGTGTCAGCTGGAGAGTTGATTATGGCGCCCAGTTTGCAGTCGTCTGCAAACTTGGTGAGCCATAGTCCTCCCACATTTGCCTGTACCTCGGAAAAGTATATACCGAACAAGAGTGGTCCCAGGACAGAACCCTGTGGGACACCACTTGTGACCGTTTTCGAGTCTGACATGGCTCCAGCAACTCTCACTCTGTGGGTTCTGTCTTTGAGCCAGTTTGCAACCCATCTTGTGACATAGGGGTTTATATTTAAGCTGGATAGCTTATCTATGATGCCCGAGTGGGGTATTGTGTCAAATGCCTTTGCAAGGTCCAGATAGGCTGTGTGGACTACCTTCCCTTCATCTATGGCTTTGGTGACTGTTTTGAAGAAGTCAACCAGGTTCAAAAGGCAGGATCTGCCCCTGACAAAGCCGAACTGGGTAGGATCTAGTGTCTGTAGGTCCCCAATGTCTTTGTTTGAGCTCCATGATGATCCTCTCCATAGCCTTGCAGATTAAGCTAGTCAGGCTTATGGGGCGATAGTTTCCAGGGTTCGTAGAGGCTCCACCTTTGTGGAGTGGGACCACTGTTGCTGTACGCCATTCTGTGGGCACATATCCTGTAGTGAGGCTGAGATTGTATAGCTGTTTTATTTGAGGGATTAGTTCCTCTTGGAGTTCATGTAGGATGCAACCTGGGACGCCATCTGGTCCCATGGAAGCAGTGTTTTTTGCTTTGGAGAGGGCAGTCTTCACCTGAGCATCAGAGATGTTTGGGAGGCAGCCCTCTGCTGGGATAGATGCTTGCTCTTTTGGGGGGGAGGGGGGGGGTTGCACTGAACCTGTCTGCCAGGATATTGGCGATGTCTGTGGGTTCAGTGTATTTTTTGTCATTTAGAATCAACTCAGAACAAGTCTGTGAGTTGCATCCCAGGTTCCTAACATAACTGAAAAAAGCCTTATGATTGTCTTTGGTGTCCTGTGCAATTTTTCTCTCGAAGCTGGCCTTGGAGGATTTTATGAGGGATCGTAATTTTTTGCTAGTACTGATCAGAGATGCCTTCCCTATTAGGGATTTTGCTCTATCATGTAGTAGCTTCATCCTTCTGTTGTACAGTTTATTTATGGCAGGGGTCCACCAGACTGGACGCCTGCCTTTGGATGATTGGGTCTTGGTTTTGTTTGGGATAGCATGATCCATGCATTCCTGGAGATGTCCATAGAATGCGTTTATATAGGATTCTGCAGTTTGGGCCGTAGTTTCCACTGGCCCTGGGGCCTTGAAGGATTCCACTTCGGTTTTGAGAAGTGAGAAGTTCGCTTTTGAGAAGTTTTTCACTGTGGTTTTCTGGGCTGGGGGTGGGGTCGGGATGTGGACATCCAGTGAAATTAATTTATGGTCTGATCTTACAAATGAGGGATATACATCTGGTGTGGAGCATAGAGTCCCCATGTTGGTAATGATCAGGTATAGTATGTTGTCCCCTCTTGTGGGAGTGGTGACTAGTTGTTCCATAGCATTTGAGTTTATAATTTCCAGGAATCTTTGGGCTAAGGTGCTGGGGCTTGAGTAGTGCTCCCAGTCAATGTTTGGGTAGTTGAAGTCGCCCAGTATAATGGTGTTCCGAGAGATCTTCATGTTCTCCAATGTTTTCAGGAAAGCCGAGTGGGATTCCTGACTTTGAGAGGGTGGTCTGTAGGATGCTATAAACTGAAAAGCAGTCTTGGCCACTGTTAGTTGCACATGGATGGTCTCTGATACTTCGTGCAATGCCACTAACCTGGAGGTGTGGATATCCTTGATAAATATGGAAACTCCCCCTCCTTTTGTGGTTCGGTCCGGGTTTTGGGGCCGAAAAGCATGATATGAGGTATAGCCTGGTAGTGCTGGGGTGCTTTCTGTCACTGCACAGATATCGATGTTCTCCATACTGAGGAGAGCTTCGAGTGTGTGCATCTTCAGGTTAAGACTTCTGGCATTAAGCAGCATTACCCTTAGTTTCTTGTTCCTTGTGCTGTCTATGGGGGTGGGTTTGACTTTTGAGCCTTGCCTAAAAAAGGCACTATGGGGGTGGCAAGAGCCTTTGCCAATATCCGAAAGCCCAGTGGTGACAGGTGCAAGCCGTCCCTAGCGAAGCAACGTGGCTTGTCGAGCATGTCATCCCAGGCTGACAGACACTGGATCCCCTTTGAATGACACCAACATTTTAGCCAATTGTTAAAATTGATCATTTTGAATTTGTACTGTGGCATCATTCTAGGTGAGGGTAAGATGCTGCTCAAGGTCAGGGTCATACCAGCCTGGGCTACATGATCAGAGAGCTCCTCTATGTCTCTTTTCATGTAGTCCAGGGAGGTACGTCTCAGGTCATTCACACCAGCATGTACAATGACTGAGTCATATTTGTATTTGCTTTGGAGTGACCTGAGTGCTTGCGTTATGTGGCGGATCCTAGCACCCAACAGGCAGCTCACCATAACCTTCTCTTTATTCAGCCTGGTGAGCGGGACGTCAGTGTGTCTGACAATAGAGTCACCTTTTACAAGAGTATCAGGTGTGTTATTCAGCCTTAAGGGCTGTGGCTGCTTGGCACACTGACTTTGTGGACTATGTGTTGTGCGTGTTTTGTTTTGAGGTAGCGTTTGCTTGGATGTCTGCTTTGGAGGTCTCTGTTGCTTAGGGAGATTTTTATTTAGAGCCTCCGAGTATGTTTTTGTGTATTTATGTGTTTGGTTCGCTGATGTGGTGGGACTATGTGATACTGGAATTGTGTTGTGTGAGGTTACCTTCTCCTCCTGACTGGTTACACCAGTTTTGAGATGAGAGATCTCAGCCTCCAGTTTGGCTAAATAGTTGCATCTCTCACATATATTTGAACCTATTTAGAGGAGGAGAGGGTTGTCCGTGTACATGAGACAGTTGTAACATTGCCTCAAAATTCCCAGATTCACCAGCTGGATTGGAGAGGAAACCATTGACTGACCTTTGGACATGCTAGAGTAATATAGGGAAACTGAATTTAAGACAGACCAATAGAGGACAGGGTAATCATAGAGAGTATAAGAGTAAGTAGTGCTTATGGTTTAATAGTGCTAACTTGTAGGATTACTTAATTGGACCAGTGAAGGGCCTTAGAATGAGAATATGGTGTTTAAATTGAGAGATAGAGCAGTTCTAAGGGAAAAAGTGAAGAGCAGACTTTGTGGAGCCAGGAATAGTTTAAACCCAATTAGGCGGCGCTGCCCGCTGTTGCGCTATGCACAAAAACGCGCAAAACCGCGCAAAAGAGGGTTTTAAGAGAGGAAGATGAAGGAGTTTGGAATTGACCCAAAATGGCCAATAAAACCCCACAGGGGCAGGCAGGCTGCTCAATGTTTTTCACTGCCACTGATCAACAGAGAGACTTCCCTTTAGCCCATGCAAAAAATAGCCTCCAAGAAACTTACAAACAGTTCAAGAACAGCAAGCCTGTAACTGAACTTTTTTAAATCTCAGAAAAGTGGGAAAAAAGTAAGATTTTTTTTGTTTTTTGTTTTTTTTCAGAGGTAGCAGAGGTTCACAAGTATCAACAAGTTATAACAGTGCAGTAAATGACCCCACACAAGAGTGCTAGGCCAAAGACAGATAAAATGCAAGTTTTGAGAAAAAAACGATTTTAAAAATAAGTGCAAACAGGAAATTTAGTAAACAGCTCTAGGTTGTGCTCTAAATACAGTTACTAATGCAGAAATCAAGTTTAACAAGCCAGAAAATGCTCAAAATAGGCGGCTATGCAGAAAAACTTAGCAAATAAACAGAGGAAAAATACTGGCATGGAGGGATTGAGATTTTTTCAGATGAAGCATGTCTAACACTGGGTCAGACATGGCTTGGTAAGCAGAGATCGCCTCTAAGTAGTCGATATGAGATGGAGTATAGCTGGAGTTTTTTAGCTTTTCTGTACAGGGCATGTGTTTGAGTCCTAAGATCTTTTTTTGAGGAACTTTTGTGGCCTCTTTATTTGTTGAAGGTATCTAGTGAGGTACATGCCTAATGTGGCATTGCACTCTATAATAGGTCTAATGAGGGATGAGTAGAGTGGGATTATGACTTCTTTTTTCCTGGATGCGAATCCTTTGTAAATGTGTGCCATGTAGAAGGACTTTCTAATGACAGTGGCAACATGGTTGTCAAAGGAGATGTTGCTATCAACCTCTGTCCCCAGATCTCTTATCACACATTCAGAGTTAAGTGGACTATCGTCAATGTGGTAGTTCGTGGGCACCATGTTCTTCCTTAACGGAAGGAAGATGCACTTTTTAGCATTGAGCTTAAGGCCATGGCTCTGGCACCAGTCATTGGTCTCTGTGATGCCCTCTTGTAGAATGTCTACATCAGTTTGAGAATCAATAATAGCTCCCAGTTTGCAGACATCCATGAATTTAGTTAACCAGAGTCCCTTTGTGTTGGCTTGAACTTCAGAGAATTAGATGCCAAACAGGAGGGGACCCAGGACTGATCCCTGTGGGACTCCACTTGTTACTGACCGGTAGTCAGATTTTGGAATGTGCTACTTACATCGTGTGGGCTCTGTCAGTGATCCAATTGGCAACCCATCTTATGAAGTAGGGGTTTGTACCTAGGTTAGTGAGTCTTTTGATGATCCCTGAGTGGGGGATGGTGTTGAAAGCCTTGGCAAGATCAAGGTAGGCTGTGTGGGCAACCTTGCCTTCATCCACTGCTCTGGTGACAGCTTCGAAGAAGTCTATTTGGTTGAGAAGGCATGATGTACCCCTCACAAACCCAAACTGTGTGAGGTCCAGAGTTTGAAGGTTTCCTTTGTTCCTATTTATAAGGTCCAAAATGATGCACTCCATAGCCTTACATATCAGGCTCATCAGACTAATGGGTTGTATTTCCCAGGGTCAGTAGTCGCACCCCCTTTGTAGAGTGGAATGACTGTAGTGGTGCGCCATTCAGTGGGAACAAAGCCTGAAGTGAAACTGTGATTGAACAGGGCACTCAGGTGTGTTGCTAGTTCACTTTGTAATTCATGTAGAACACAGCCAGGTAAATTATCAGGTCCCATGGAAGCTGTATTCTTGGCTTTGGACAGTGCGTCTTTTTACCTGTGCAGCTGTAATAATAGTGATTACGCATTACTCGGGTATTGGGATGGGCCCTTTAGGTGGTGAAGAGGGGATAAAATTTGCACTGAATCTATTGGCTAAGATATTGGCAATATCATTTGGCTCAGTATAAGTGGTGCTGTTGTGCAATAGGTCTGAGCAAATCTGCATGTTATACAGATTCTTGCTGTAACTAAAGAATGCCTTGTGGTTATCTTTAGTATCTGTAGCAATTTTGTTTTCATAACTAGCTTTAGAGGATTTGATGAGGGATCTCAGTTTTTTGCTGAGGTTTACAAGGGAGTTTTTCCAGTCTTGGGACTTTGTCCTTTTCTGCAACAGTTTTTTTTTCCTTCTGCTGTAGAGTTTGTTAATGGCAGGGGACCACCAGATTGGCTTCTTTTTTGGAGGAGAGAGTCTTGGTTCTGTTTTGTATGGCTCGTTCCATGCATTTGTGTATATGCTCATACAGTGCACTGGTGTAGGATTCAGCAGCCAAGCACCCTTTTTCCTTCTGCATGGACAACATGAAGTTTGCCACTTCTGTTTTTAGAAGCTCAAAACTGGCTTTGGAGAAGTACTTCATGGTGGTTTCCTTCATGGGGGGTGAGGGTGGGATGTGGATATCCAGGGTGATTAACTTGTGGTCAGATCTAACCAGGAAGGAGTTGATTGCTGGTGTAGATCAGTGGTCCCCATGTTTGTAATGACCAGGTCAAGGATATTTCTACCTCTGGTGGGGGTGAGGATGAGTTGGTCCAGGGCATTGGAATTAATACATTTCAGAAAACATTGGGCAAATGAGTTGGTACATGAGTAATTTTCCCAGTTGATGGAGGGGTGGGTAAAGTCTCCCAGTATACGGGTATTGGGTTGAACCTTAATATTTTCCAGAGTGTTCAGGAATGTGGAGTGGGAGCCTTGGGACATTGTAGGGGATCTATAGCAGGCTACAACCTGGATTGCAGTTTTATCCATTGTTAGTTGCACCTGAAGTATCTCTGATGCGTTATGTTTGAAAACTAGTCTGGAGGTGTGTCCATCTTTTATGAAGATGGATACACCATTGCCTTTAGGGCTTCAGTCCATATTTATGGGCTGAAAGGTGCAGTATGCATTGTAGCCTAGTAGCGCTGGGGTCCTCTCCGGAGCCTTGAACCAGGTCTCTGTTACTGCAAAGATGTCGATGTTCTCCAGTTTAAGGAGTGACTCAAGCGAGTGCATTTTGAGATTTAGACTTCTAGCGTTGAGTAGCATAACCCTCAGGTTGCATTTGCATGTAGTTGTTACGGTGGTAGTTTTGTCTTCAGGGCATTGCCTAAAAATGGCACTATAGGGGTGGCAAGAGCCTTGGCCAGTATCCAGAATCCTACGGGTAGCGGGTGCAGGCCATCTCTGGCAAAGCATTGAGGTCTGTCGATCATGTCATCCCAAGGCAGACAGATACTGGATCCCCTTTGAATGATACCAGAAACTTAGCCAATTGTTGAAGTCAATCATTTTCTGCTTGTACTGTGGTATCATTCTGGGTGACGGTAGAATGCTACTGAAGGCTAGGGTCATACCTGCCTGGGCTATGTGATCCAAGAGCTCCTCCGTGTCTTTTTTTATGTAGTCCAGGGAGATACGTCTTAGGTCATTCACACTAACATGGACAATGACAGAGTCATATTTGTACCTATTGTGAAGAGACCTAAATGCGTGCATTATGTGGTGAATCCTGGCACCTGACAGGCAGCTGACTGTAACTTTCTCCTTGTTCAGCCTAGAGAGTGGGACATCAGTGTGCCTTACTACTGAGTCACCTATGACTAGTGTATTAGGTAAAATGTTTTGCCTTAGGGGCTTAGATTGAGTAGCGCATTGTTGGTGTGCTGTGTGTCTCATGGGTTATGTTTGAATGAGATGGTTGCTTGAGTTTTTGCCTCGGAGGTCTTTGTTGTTTGGGCAGACTTTTATTGAGAGCCTCTGAAAAAGTATATGTGTGTGTTTTGTGTTACTATGTGAGAGTTGTGGTGGTGTGTGATCCAGAAGGCTGTATGTTACATGTGGTGTGATGCATGTGTTAACCTTCTCCTCTTGACTGACTAACCCAGTCTTGGTTGGAGAGAGCGTGGCCTCTAATTTGGCTATGTAAGTGCATCTCTCACAAGTCGATGTGTTTGGAGGTAGGAAGAGAGGATTGTCTGCATACATGAGGCAATTGCTACATTGCCTCAGGATGCCCAGGTTCACCAGGCTAATGGGAGAAAACATATGGAACTGACCTTTAGATATGCCTAGACAGGTGCTCAGTTATTAAGTACTGAAGCTGTTTTTGCTTCCTTTTTAAGTACTGTAGCTATTTTAGTTCCTTTTTGGAAAGTCTTTTTTTTACTGCTACTAGCTTACAGTAAATGGTGCAAGAGATTTTAAGCAAGTGCTGGATTTAAAAGATTAATGTGAGTGCACAGAAATTAAATCTAGCAGGAACTAAGGGAAAATCTGAAGAGTGGTCTTTAAGGCACTGGTAATGGTTTACCCTAGCTTAGCGGTGCTGCGTGTTGCGTAAACTCATGCAAATACGGGTTTTTAAGGCAGAAAGTTAAAAGGGATAGAAAGCAGCCCAAAACAGCCAATAATATACAATTCCTGAGCTGGAAACCACTCCTCTAGTAATAGGCTGCTTAGAGCTTACCACTCCCACTGATAAGCAGAAAGACTTCCTTCTATGTCAGCAAGGTCTGAACAACTCAGAAACCCAAACTACAGTCCAAAAATCAGCAAATCTGAGATCCAGACTATTCTAGTTAGAGAAAAAGATGGGAAATGAGGAAGTAGATAGAATTATTTGGGTTTTTTTATTTTTAACTTTTAAAGGACAAAAAAAGGCTAGTGCACTTGATTGTGTGGCCTACAACAGTAAATGCTGTTGAATTAAGTTGTAAAAGAACTAAATAAAGTGTAGTAAACAATATTTAACAGAATACAGTTAAATTAAATGCAGTAGCTTATAGAAATGGCTAGAATAAAGTGCGGCAAGCAAAATAAAGTCAAAGAAAGCAAACAGAGGTACTTATAATCAAGCAAAGTCTCTCTTCCTCCTTTATGTTGCTGTAGAACTCTGCAGGATGCCCAAAACAGGATCCACTGAAGTAAAACAAGTACAAACCCACGAAAAACATGTTTTTTTAAGGCAGAAAGTTAAAAGGGATAGAAAGCAGCCCAAAACGGCCAATAAGATACAATTCTTAAGCTGGAATCCACTCCTCTAGCGATATATAGGCTGCTCAGAGCTTACCACTCAGAAAGACTTCTTCCTATCTCAGCAAGGTCTGCACAACTCAGAAACCCAAAATACAGTCCTGAAATCAGCAAATCTGAGATCCGGACTATTCTACTTGGAGAAAAAGGCAGAAAACAAGCAAGCAGATAGAATTTTTTTTTTCAATCAAAAATATAGTGAATACAGTAGTAAATTCACTTTTAAAGCACTAAAAGGCTAGCACACTTGAGTATGTAGCCTACACCAGTAAATGCTGCTGAATTAAGTAGTAAAACAACTAAATAAAGTGCAGTACACTATTTAACAGAATACAGTTAAATTAAATGCAGTAGCTTATAAAAACGGCTAGAATAAAGTGCGGCAAGCAAAATCAAGTCAAAGAAAGCAAACGGAGGTACTTATAATCAAGCCAAGTCTCTCTTCCTACTTTCTGCTGCTGTAGAACTCTGCTGGATGCTCAAAACAGGATCTGCTGATGTCAAAAATTCAAAGGTATATCAGTACACCAGCTCCTTAATGAAATGTTGAGACCTGTATTAGAGAGTCTTGACATGCCAAAAATGCAGAAAAGTGAATATCAAACATCGGTGTTCTCCAGTAACCTTTTTTTTTTTTTTTGCAGGGAGGAAGCTCCTTGCTTCCCTCAGTGTACGAGGCAAGTACCCCCAGACCCCCAATCTTAACTTTATCAACTTCAAGATTGCCATACTTCATAGAAAAGGGAATATTTTGAGAAAAGGCAATCTTGGACTTTGTGTATATTAGTCTGGAATATTGGCCATTCAATCTCCATATTATGATAGTTGACATTTGTAAACTATACAAGGACACCAAAGCTCTTATAATCTCCAAATGCACTCTAACAAATAGTTTTTATTTTGCAAAGTTTAAGTGAGTTCTTCTCTACTTATATCTCTGCTGCTCAGTGAACTTGTCCATTGTATAGCAGGGACAAACAGGTCAAGGTAGGAAAAATTAAGGCTTGCAGCAAAACCAAACATCTTTCTCAACTGCAAAGTGACAAGAAAAGGTGCAGCTGCATAACAAAATGTGACTCTGAATTTGAAAAATTGAGAAGAAGCCCTTGTTTACATAGTAAGTCACACGTTTTGCACGCATTTCTCATTTGTACCTCATTATCTGCTCAGTTGCCTAAGAATATCTTAATACGTTTGCTGCACTGAAGATTATTGCATGTCTTTGAATTGCACTTCTGGTGTGCTTGCTTGTAACCTGCACAGACGAACACTGAACACATACGGAATGATTATGAATGATACCCTTCCAGTCTAAATATAGATGCCAACAGCTTTTCATACATGCAGCATTATGGAATATAATTGAATGTCATTCACAAACCAGAAAATAATTAGCATGCATACCAATAAATCAGTGAACAACATTTTATAATGTTGAAAGGCAAAAATAGATATTCACCCAATGCATAAACATGAAACAAGTAAAAGGACAAAGTACTATTTTCAAAGTTGAAAAGATAAAAATGGCATGGAATTGAAATGCATTAAAATAAAATCAGTAAGAAAGCATAGAGTAAAGACAGGGAATGCAATGCTGACAATCAAACAGAAAGTGATAAAAGTACAGTGCTACAACCAGCAGCTGTGTTCTAGAACTGTCTCAGTGATAAAAGTACAGTGCTACAACCAGCAGCTGTGATTCTAGAACTGTCTCAGTGATAAAAGTACAGTGCTACAACCAGCAGCTGTGATTCTAGAACTGTCTCACCCTTCCTTCCAGTGAAGCAGTTAGACAGAATACAAAATATTACAACTGATGAAAATGATGTACAAGTTAGTCTTTGCAACATGAATGTAAGAGTGTCAGCAATCAAGAATGTCAAGAATTCTGAGACTGTGAACTATCAGATCAATCGTCTAAACCCAAGATTTCCAGATGAGGATCCACTATACCGCTGCAGTCTGCAACTTTCTTATGAGTGAAGCTTCAAATAAACACAAGTTTTTTTTTTTTCATTTTTTACAGTGGAACAAGCCCCTTTTGATAACCCATACTTAAATATATTAACTGTATGGTTGTATAATTACAGAGGAAGGAGAAACCATAAACTCAACATATTAACTTGTATGACCATGATCAGATGATTACCAATATCCTCAAAGTAGTGTTTTTTATATACATTTGTGAATTAGCAGAATAAGTATTAGACCAGAAAGTTCTGACACAAACATGTGCAGACGTCAGTACACACACACACACACACACACACACACACACACACACACACACACACACACACACACATACATACACACACATATGCCCACATGTACGCACACACACACACACAGACACACACACACACACACACACACATATGCCCACATGTACGCACATGCACGCATACACACGCACACACACAGACACACACACACATGTATGCACATGCACAAATGCATGCACCTTCATCCCCAGATGGAGTTTGTGAAGCTAAGATGGAAAATGAAAGAAAAACTAAGTATTTTTTATAAGCCCAGAACAGCCAGTACTTTTTGTCTAATCCCTAACCCACCAATAACTAACTAAATAGTAAGTCTCTTTCTGAGTTATTTAAAGCTGGCATTCATAGGAAAGCACAACAGTTAAATGAAAATTTGACAATCATGATAATATTAAGACCAGACGCTCAGAAAGTGATATAGCAAATATGACTTCTGTGCAGCCAGGAGAGACTTGAACTATCAGATCAATCGTCTAACCCCAAGTTTTCCAGATGTGGATCCACTATACCTCTGCAGTCTGCAACTTTCTTATGAGTGAAGCTTCGAATAAACACAAGTTTTTTTTTTTTTCATTTTTTACAGTGGAACAATCCCCTTTTCATAACCCATACTTAAATGAATTAACTGTATGGTTGTATAATTACAGAGGAAGGAGAAACCATAAACTCAACACATTAACTTATATGACCATGATCAGATGATTACTAATATCCTCAAAGCAGTGTTTTTTTTATACATTTGTGAATTAGCAGAATAAGTATTAGACCAGAAAGTTCTGACACAAACATGTGCAGACGTCAGTACACACACACACATGTATGCACATGCACACACACACACACACACACACACACACACACACACACACACACACACACACACACACACACACACACATATATGCCCACATGTACGCACATGCACGCATACACACACACACACACACACACACACACACACACAGACACACACACACACAGACACACACATACACTTACATACACACACACACATACACACACACACTCTTACACATACGCACACACACACACACACACACACACACACACACACACACGTACACGCATGCACAAATGCATGCACCTTCATCCTCAGATGGAGTGTGTGAAGCTAAGATGGAATGAAAGAAAAACTAAGTATTTTTTATAAGCCCAGAGCAGCCAGTACTTTTTGTCTAATCCCTAACCCACCGATAACTAACTAAATAGTAAGTCTCTTTCTGAGTTATTTAAAGCTGGCATTAATAGGAAAGCACAACAGTTAAATGAAAATTTGACAATCATGATAATATCAAGACCAGACACTCAGAAAGTGATACAGCAAATATGACTTCTGTGCAGCCAGGAGAGATGGTTTAATTCTACTAAAGCTAAGCTCTTATGATTCAAAGTTTACAAAGCTTCAGAGAGTCAGGGTACTGAATGTAAGAAAAACATTAAGCTAAGCCAGATACAACCTTAAGTATGTTAGAGAGCTGCACAATAAATTGGGTTACTGGATTTTAGTCTTTGTACTGACTCAGAAATGTGTACTTCCATAATTCTAAAAAGATAATGATAGTTCATTGGAAAGATACTAATCAAAATAATTCTTCTGGATTGATTGTACTTCATTGCCACCAATTATCCAACATATGTCAAGGAATGTACATACTAAACGGGAAGCATTTTATGTAGGTACTCAAGAGAGTCCATGTTTTTGGTCAAATTATAATTAATATACAATATTGTCCCTGGCATTTATTGTATATTTCTGGGATATCATCCTTATAAACGCACACAGGTACACACACACACACAAGAAATAATGCAATGCATCCTTCCTGCTCAGTTTCACAAGAAGTGTTCTACAAGCAGCAAAGTATCTGACAATTATAGGTTATATATATAAAGGCAGATCTGTCACTCTGTCACTCTGTACTCTTCAGATATATCACACTCTGTACTTCTCAGATATATCACAATCTCTACTTCCCAGATATATCACATTTTCTACTTTACTGATATATCACACTCTGTATTACTGAAATATATCACGCTCTCTATTTTGCAGATATATCGCACTCTGTGCTTCTCAAATATATCACACTCTACTTTGCAAATATATCACACTGTGCTTCTCAGATATATCACACTCTGTACTTTGCAGTTATATCAGACTGTACTTTGCAATCATATCACACTCTCTACTTTGCAGATATATCACACTCTGTATTTCTCAGACATTTCAGACTTTTTACTTTGCAGGTATATATCACACTCTTCCCTGAATCAGGCCATTGCTGCAGCAGGAAGTTGTCTGCAATGAATTACCCACCTAATAATGATGAAAACGTGTGCATCTCATTTGCAATGCAGTAACTTTCTTTATATACAGCTGGTTTGCTTATGAAATGACTCATTAAATAAAATGAGCAAATTGTAAACATTTATGAAACTCATGAAAATGAATTGAAAGAAATGTATCGTGTATATAATTAAAAACATACTTTATTTTAAAATATTTCTAAAGTGAAGCCTGTATGTGTAAAAAAGTGGCAGTGAATTAATCACAACTTGCAAAGAGTATCAAGTAATACAATAGTGCTGTATAAATGTACAGCACTTTCTCGTTTTTGGGACCAGTTAGGCTTGAGTGACCTTAGTATGACTCTACTGAAACAGTTTACTCTTGACATGCAAAAAATACCCTGCACTAGCTATAGCAGTTCACTGTTAGAAAGGTCTCAAGAGCAGCCATGGCTTTGTTGTCAATTTCTGATTTAACCTTTTAAAATAATTGCATGCTTTTTCCCCTGCAAAGCAGCAGTCATGTGTAAAAGCACTTTAGTTAGAAAAACAAAAAGCAAGCTATTATTTTAATATAAATAATTCATGTCACAGGCATCATAATTACCTATTTTAGCAGTGCATGCGGCTGTTTCAAGTTGAGGTAAACATAAGATCGTAATTCATAGACTACTTTGCTGAATTTCAAATAAGTGTTATGGGTATAAATGTAAGGGTTACTTCCAAGGGAGATGATTTTGTCCATGAATTTTCCTAAGGGACTTACTAGCATTTGTAATATAATCTCTAACCTCAATTGTGAAAGATAAAAATAATGCTTGAAGTTACTGCTAGTGTACTTACCATAAGGTAATTTTATTCATAAGAATGTATAGCTGAGTCCTAAAGGCAGCGGACAGAGACAGAGAGAGAGAGGGCAGATAAACGTATTATTTTCTTACAAGTAGTTCCAAAAATACATAAAAAGAAACAATCAGTATGTATGCATTGCACACACTTGATCATAGAATGTCAGGCAGACACTGTTTATAAAACTTTTTTTGATTAAATAATTATATTCAGTTGGTGCATTATTAATGTTACTTAGAATGTAATTTATTTAACTAGGACTTTAATCATATTTGATTACAGTATTAAATTGTTTATAGTTCTTACATAAGTATATAATTATAATCATAGCTGATATAACATAATGAGTGTAATCTTTTGCACAGATTTTTAAAAGCATTTTTAGAGTTGATTTTAAATAAGAAAACAAATACCTTAGAAAGAAATATGCATCTGTAATACCGTAATGGTAGATGAAATCATAATTTTATACCATTATTTTTCCATTCATAACATTTCCCTCATTTAGTTACCTGAAAGCCCTGCGAGCAATATTTGTAATTGTCCCCAATCCCCTTCAAGAAACACATTACACCAAATGACATTTGATGACCTTTATTGAATTTCCATAAACATAACTGTTAACCAGTATTCATTCATTTCATCCAAAACATGATACAGGTGAAATGCCATCCATGTAACATTATCATAAGACAGGGCAGCGTAAACCTGCTCATCCTGATCAGTAAGCAGCGTCCATACCTCCACTCACTTACTTATGAAGCAGCGTACCCGCTCACTTCCATTACCATTTATTGCATTATACCATCAACCAAATAAGCAGCTTCCTCCGCTTGCTTATGTACTTATCAAGTAACCGCTCACTTTCCTTTTCCAACTTATTGAATTGACCATCCAACACCAGAGGGGGAACAGAAGAGGGTAAGCCTGGCCCTATTCTCCACCCAGCAGCCTGACCAGGGTGCCCCCCGCCCCCTCTTCAACAAACCCAGCAATCTAACCACCATTAAGGTATCCGGCCAAACATCATTCAGTGTACCCCGTCCCCACTAACCAAGCTGGAACAGAGTCATCATCTCCCAAAACCCTATCACATAATAAAATAACCAGTTACCTAAACAGCTGAAAACAAAAACACTGACCCTCCTCCTGTGCTGAGATAACCTAGCATACCCACTGTGCAGGAGTTAAATAATCCTTACCTCATGACCAATGGCAGCGCCGCAATGACTCCAAGGGCATTATAAAAACCACACAGAGTCAACTACATGCCATCATGCCACCTTGTGACCCCATTTACCACCCAATGCAGTAATAACCAAATGAGCTCTCCTTAAAGCCAGAGCAATAACAATTCTAATGACTCCCCGATCATTACCCTCCAACTGGATAGCCAACACTAAACCCACCACCATCTGAAGCCACACAGAGGCATTAACAAGCCATGATGCCACATCCCAGCCCTGTTTCAATGCTTAAGATAACCAAAGAAACATCATTGAAATACTATTGTCTATCAATCCTGCAATCACACTAACTATCCCTTATAAACAATAAAACAGCTCATCAACCATCATGGCATTCTAGCAACTCACCAACATGAGCCATACCATTTCCTTATTAAACAAAAGGCAATGAATCCTAATCCCCAACCACTTCAACTACACCTCCTATGCCCACTTATTATGCAACCCTTATATACAACCTGCCAATTACCCTTCCTTTCATCTCACCAGCCACCAGCCCAACTCCCCCCAACTGGTCCCCACATGCCTCCTTTGTTAAACAATAAAATTCTCCACAACTTCCCATTCATCTGCCAAAGCCTAACCAAGTTAATTCCTCAATAATCACCTGGCAAATGCACCCCAAAATACTAAACCAATTTCCCCATCTATCCCCCAAAACACCTACATACCTAAAGTGCTCCATCCAGCCCTACATACTGTTAAGTTGTACATACCGAACCATCTCCCATCCGTTCAGAGTGGAAGTCACAACTTAATGAGTAACTGTGAATTCAGCCTAGTGTCCACCTGTGTCCATCTAGAAATAAATCACTAGGTGCTACATGTGAAACAAATTGAACTTGATATTCCCAGACCACCACATATCTGAGCAAACTCCAAACACTTAGCATCCACAGTTGTCCTTCTATCCCCTCATCCAAACAACCCCCCAAATTATGGCTCCCAAACCCAACACCTGCTATAAAGTGTGTAAACAAAATTCAAAGCCCCATGACCAATCCTATCCACCTACCCCAACAGCCATTCCAGAGAACTGCTAGAGGCAACCCACTGATAAACTACACCAAATTATTAACCCCTTCTGATACCAATACAAATTCCATAAACAATCCAATACACCTACCAAGAGCTCACCCTCCTTAACCTACCACTTAGCCTTAAATTTCCCTTTAAAGCTTCCCTATTAATGTGCCACCTTTGCATCCAACAGCAAATGCTAATTTGGACCCAAACACTCACCTGCAATGCTCCCACAAACTCTACTCATCCTTACGTCACCCCTGAAACATACAAAGTAGCTAACCTACCCCTTCCCACACCACTGTAGCTGCACAAATACTACCTTCCTTGTAATAAATGGATAGTCCTACTTTTTGACTCTTACACTCATTTATTCAATAAATAAAATCAAAGCCCCCCCATGTATTACCCATGTAACCAATTCAGGCTGCTGCAGTCTCAATGACCAAATGTCCCTTCCCTACACAATGCAAACACACCAAAATGAGTAAGTAAAATTACATCAAAACCTTTGGCCTCATTCCCTGCAGCTGCAGCAATTGAAAATCTCTTGGTAGCAACTTTCATCACCTAAGAAGACTGCTTCCTTCAGACCACCAGCTGATAGTACCTCTACGCCGATCATGACTGGCTGCCTTACATAGTACTCCGACATCTAAAACACCCAACATAACACCATCTGCAAAGAAAGACAAAAATGTAAATTGTCTAAAATCTAAAATGCAAACACATTTGAAGACAACATGTCCCCCGCAAAGCTCTTCATAGAAAGATATAGGAACAAGTTACATGTAATCACTTCACATATTCTCAACTTCAACCTATAAAACTATGGACCTCTGCCACAAAATGCACCTATGAAAAAAAAAAAATTTATTTACTTGCCAAAATAGGGACAGATTTTATATTGCTCTTACAAACTTAAGTTGCTAGAGTAACAGGATCTGTGTTAACATACATTTTCTTAGGGATTTGACATTTGAAACTTACATGTATGTCATTATTCAGTGACTACTACTAGTTCATCCCTGTGGTTTGAGAAGACCACAACTTTTATGAGGAGTAGCCCAAAATATGTGCATAACCTGGACAGTTGAGAGGTATGACCACCACACAGCTCCGTACGACTTAACCTGTCATGCTGATGAAATCATTTGCATTGGCATGAGTTACCTGAAGGATCTATAGTTCGCAGCTCCACTGTTTAATCTGCTGGAACAAAAGCCCAAAACAGGGATGACTTCATACCTGTCTCACACCACCACAAACTCAAACACTTAGAGCAAGAAATCTGGAAAAAGCCAGCAGTAAAGGGCAAACAAAGGCCAAAGATGGGGACACTTAAATATTGCTCTGCAACTTTTCAAAATTAATAGAACCGTTTTGCATTAGCATGAATTTCTGAAGGATATGAAGTCAAACTCAAATGTCTATCATTATTCTCGGACTTCAACCCTCAATAATTTGTCAATGATTTGCCACAAAACCACACTTTTATGAGAAATGGACCAAAATATGAGGCAAAATCTGGAAATTCTGCAAAAATCTGTACAGCTGAAAGATGAGTCAGCCAACCTGACCTGCCCAGGTTCGTGTCCTCTGAAAGACAAAACATCTGAAACAGCACTGCACCACCGTCTAGTGATTTCCAACAGACTATCCCAGTCACCTGCCCAGTCAGCACATTCTAGAATAGATGTATTCTATCATGAAAAACTAGAGGTATATTTTTTCAAAACACAATATTTCTGGACAACATTGGTTGTATAAGTTGGCCTCCTCTGAAGTGAATTCTTATTCTCTAGAAATAGTTTGTTTAAAACAAATAATGTTGTCATTAGCCTCTTAGAAATAAAATAATAAGAATTTGTGTTACTAATCTATTTTAATTTCTCCCCTGCTAGGGCTCTTACTCTATTCAGTACACAAAAAATTATTTTCGATGGTTGTCTTTAGTGTTCCTCTATGTAATCATTACATATTTAATGGTCAGTTAACCCTGACAATACAAATAACTTGACTCTGTTTCTTTTTTTTTTCTTTTTTCTTTTTTTTTTTTTTAACAAGCAAACATTAGGTTTGGCATCCCCAAAGCAATCTTATGTCTCTCTCTTTAAATGGTTTAGCCTTTATTTATAATAAACTTGTCTGTAGCAGCCACATTTTGTTCTGCCCTGGCCATTAAACTTTGTGAATCTTTCCCTACCTACATGAAAGTTATGCAATGCTACACTATCTTTTAAATAAACCAAAGAAGCCATTTTTGAAGACTGCAACATGCAAATGATTCCACACTTCCAAAATAATACTCCTCCATAACGTAGCTCATTTTGCTGTACTTTTTCTGCTCTATTACATGTCATATTTATAACAGTGAAAATACCTATCATATAGTATTGGTTTCCCACTCTTCATACTTTGTGTCTCCTAGAGAAGATAATTATTCCATCAATGTGCTACCCCCAGTTTACAACTTCAAATACATGCATTAATCATTGCTCTAATGCCTAATAAGCAATAAATTGCATTTAAAAACAAATATGTATTTTTTTTCTTATTAACCACACTGATAAACAAACCATACGTTGATTATTCTGTGCAGTTCTGGAGACATTGATTTGGTAGAATGAGTCCAGAAGAAAGGCAACAGGTGGCAGAAACATTGTATTAGTGCAAGACATCATGATAGCTTGTATTTCATAAAAAGTATTTTTAGATCCTTATCTGAAGTTATGCTGCTGCCAAAAGAGCGTTTATCACAATAATCTAGCAAGAGGTTTGTTTTGAGGTTACATGCTGAAATTTCAGCATCAGGGTAGAAATAAAAATAAATAAAAGTAGCATAGCAGACAATGAAAACCTCATGCTAGAGCAAAGCTAGAAGATATGTGTTTGTGTTTGGCGTAAATAAGGCAATTAAAGATATATTTAACGCAAATTATGCTAAATGAGGTAAAACTATAAATATAAGAAAACTGCTATCTGCATTGATCAATTAATGTAAGAAATGTATGCAAAAAGGCAGAGAGTGATGATACCACAATAAAGCTGTACCTATGGATTATACAAGTTAGTTTAATCCAAGTTACATTAACATGCAGTATATACAAGGGAAGCACAGTTTTATACAGACATCAGTGCTACTGATGTCAAGCAAAATGACTTTAATGCACAAAGATTTCTCCAAAGGAAGGAAAACATTTACATATCAGGGGGGAAAAAAAAGAACGATAGTGTGAATAGTGTGAACAACCCCAGTGTCAGCCAATGAAGGCAGGGTGACCACACCAAACCATCACTCTGCATCCCAGCCCTGTTCAAGCGTTAGGCCACATGGTTTCCTGAAGCCACCCAAAAGTTCACCAGTTCAGCTCCAATCCCTCTGCAAAGCCATGTGCACATCACCACACAACCAATCCAGTTAGACCAGTCACCATCAACCACCAAATTATACAATCAGAATCAAAACATAAAACCTGCCATTCTGCCCACATGAAACTTCCAGCCTCCCCTTCCCAAAGCCTGAAACCCACTGGCTAAGCACCACCATTCAGCTCAAATCCAGTCCTGCCCCAACAACATCTCTCAATGGAAAACCAACCAGCAATTCGATTTTACCTATTTCTTTTCCAGAAGAAGCACAGCATAGTAAGCACTCAGATCCCAAAACCTTAGTCAAGTTGAGGATGATTGCACAGTGTGCCCTGTAGTACCCCATTCCCACGACCATTACTGCTACACCACACAAGCGCAATGAGAGGCCAGTACATGGAATGCCTTGAATCCTGCGAAAACAGTCTTGCCAAAAGACTAAGTGTTCTGCTGCAACTACACCTTACCTCCTACCTTACTTTCTTTAAAATCTGTCACCAACACAATGTGTTTTCTTTTTTTTTTAATGCCAAGAAGGAGCAAAACTTGAAAGTAATCTAATCAGAGACCCTCCATGTCAGAACAGTGACAAGTAGTAAGCGCCTGTCTAAGAAATATCACAACACACCAAGCCATCTGTTCAGCCACAGCAATCCCCGTCCTTAATACAGTCCATCACTCAGAGCTCCAGGAGAGAGAGAGAGAGAGAGAGAGAGGGCGCAAAAAAAACAAGAAAAAAACAGACTACAATGACAGCAGCCTCCCTCTTAGTGCTAACCCGCCATAACCACTATGCAGTAGATAGCCTTCCTTTAAAAACAGGCCTTCAGGAAACAAGGAATTTTATATGATATTAACACCATAAAACTCCACTTTAAACAGCCTCCCTCACTGCATCAAGTTATCCTAACACCACCCAAAACACTCTGCAAATGGCTAAGAAACCTGACCTGTATAACTGAGCAACCACACCATGGCCCTAACTACTGCCTTCTCCCACAATGCTGCTCATGGCCAAACACTAACCTTATTTTTATATGTATGTGTGTGTCTATATATATATATATATATATATATATATATATATATATATGTGTGTGTGTGTGTCTATATATATATATATATATATATATATATATATATATATATGTGTGTGTGTGTGTGTCTATATATATATATATATATATGTGTGTGTGTGTGTCTATATATATATATATATATATATATGTGTGTGTGTGTGTGTCTATATATATATATATATATATATATATATATATATATATATACATATATAAGTATGTGTGAGATGGGTTCCTATTATATAATCGAAGATGCAATCCTTCAAATGCATCTTGATCGAACTTGAAAGCACGAAACAGCAAAATAGTGAAACTGCATATAAGCAATTTCTTTCCCTGGGACAAAACTCGTTTGGCCACCTCCATTACTTTGCCATTTTCCTCACTGTAGTGCGATCTTGGAGTTTGTATATTAATGTTAGGGGGTGTGGAGGGCACAGCCCCCAATCGGGGGGGTGTGGGGGTGAAGCCCCCCCCCCCCACTTTATGTAATGTTTTGAATTTTTTTCTTTTTCTTTTTTCTTTTTGTGGAACAGCGATTTTTTTTCCCTGGGAAAAAAAAAATCGTTGTTCTGAGTGTTCAGGATTGTAAGCTTTCACTTACATGTGGTCAATAAATCAGCGTTCGCTTTTTTAAGCATTTGCTGATTTAATATAGACCCTGTGGGACTCGACCATTACCCAAGCAAGCTAATCCAAGGCCTACCTACACCACAGTCCTAAGGTCATCATGGACGTAATACTTGCAGTAGCAAGTTCACGCCAAAATATGACTCCTACTTCAGTTGTACTTGCTTAAAATCCTTTAAGCCTTTCTCTACCCCTACTTAATTTCCTCCCAAACCTCATTCATTCCTATTTAATGCTATCCTTCCGTTATCCTCCTAATTCCTGCTACTCTATTTATCTAACCCCACTTGAAGATGTCCCTGGACAAATTGGTCTGTTCCAAACCTCATTTATCAAGACAGCAAACAAATGTACAGAAAGAACTATGGTACATGATTTACAAAACTATGCAAATTCAATAGCAAACAACATTAATGTTTTACTGTATTTAGGTTAATAGTTTACATTGTTCACATATAAATCATGCAAATATAACAGTATATATTAAGGAAATTGATTGGGTATTGTTATAGAAAATAAAAGGGTCACAGGAAATTAACAGTAATTAGAACAGAGTATATCAAAGTCTTAGGGAAAGAAATAGTTGTGCAGATGAAATTAAGTGTCATGACCATCATTATAAATTAGAGCAGTCAAGTTGTAGTTAGGAAAATAGGTGGAGAGAGACATCAGTAGATATCCGGCCAGGTTCCAAAAGAGTTGCTCTTAGTATAAGTCTGCCCTGATTCTAAAAGTCTTGCTCTGAGTGCAAGTGACTTTCTCTGCTGTAAGGCCTATCTATAAACAAGCTTACTACTGGGACCAGATTCCAAAAAACCTGCTCCCAGCCTGCTCTTGAGTACTAGTTGTGACTGACACTCAGAGAAAGTCTTTTATAATTGGGCTGTTGGTAATTATAGGACAGCTGAGGGAAATAAGATAGCAGGGTGCAGGTAGTTAGTAAGAGAGAAGGAACATCAGAAAGGAAAGGAAAATGAATTAATAGGGAGATGATAGTAATAAGACCTTTGTTAAAAGTTTCTTAAGTAATTCTTTGTAAAACTTTTTTTAAAGATGAGAAAGTATTGTTGATATTTTTAGTGAGGCTTATAGACAGGTCCATTTGGAGTTGAAGAATTTGCTGAGTTGAAATTTAAACCAAAAATAACAAGACTTCATGTTAATTGTTCAGCTTTAGTGTAATTAGTGCATTTTGTTTGCATGACCCAAGATTCCTAAGATTTGTGTGGGGGGGTATTTTTGAAACAAGTCACAGTAGATAATAAATTAATGAGGTCTGCATAGAAAAAATGTGGATTATTTTGCATTATGATAAGGTCAGTAGGTGAGGTAATTTAATCCACTCACATCCCTTTAGACCTATGCACTTCTACTTTGTATCCTTGCAACAGATTTCGCTATTTGTTATAGTTCTGCTGTAGTTTGCTGAGCTAGGAATCTCATACGTTTCTCAAGAGTTCAGGCCATTGGACCATCAAGGGGAACTGATTTATCAAAATGTGTGTTAAACCTCATCACTCATCCAATCATCTAATCTTATTTAAAGACATCTATATTTCAGAACAGACTAATATTACAATGTTTTTTATTACAAGTTCTTACTAACACTCGAGTAAATACATTTGCTTCTGAAGTTTGTTTCATGTTTTTTAATACAAAATTCATCTTATCATACATGTATAATCTATGATTGTTAGATAAATACATATATTAAATTCATCCTGCACTAATTCATTATAAACACTATAATCCATTAAAATGTTTCCTCTAGTAAATCTATAATGAAATAAAAATAATTTTTATTTCATACACATATCAATATAACTTACATTTCACATAGAAGGGAAAGATTTAGTAAATCTCCTTTGAACATTTTCAATAGAGTTTAACTGTTTCCTAAGATATGCACATAATGTATCATTAAATGAAATAATAGGATAAATATTAATTTTTATTTATATTTATTATATAATAGGATACATATTAATTATTTATTTCAGTAGGTCATATACCTAATATAGTTTTTATTTTATTTAGCCTAGAATTGATTAATATATCTTGAAAGAAGTACCACATTATGTCTATATGCAGTGTGGATATTGATTAGAATAGCTGAAGTGTATAAAAGACAATGCATGTTGTAATAGTAAGGTAAGGTTTGACATTGCAAAGTAATCCAATATTTTTGCTATTTTCATTGATCACGAGTGTTTCCATAAATGTGTTATGTATACCACATGTTCATTGATCTCCAGATGAGCATCGCATAGCGTAACTCCTACCACTTAATATAATCTCAACATGTTCAGTGGTGATGTTATTTAGTCAGGTGATTTATATAGTGTTATGGATGCCTTGTTTTGTTTGCTGGGCAGTCACAAGAGGATAAGTTATTTTTTGGGGGAGTTGTTAGTATGTATAAGTATGTTTGATTGGGTGACCATTTTCCATTACATTAAACTTTTCTTGAGTTTGAGCTTAGACTTTATTTTAGGCGTCTCCAGACAAAAATACTGCTATGTCATCTGCATATTAGATAAGTGCACCAGAAGCGGAAGATTTATAAGGATCCTTGATGAATATATTGAAAAGGAGAGGACCTAATATAGACCTTTGAGGCACTCCTATCAGCAGGAAGGAGGAATGAGAGTTTTGCCATTTGACACTCTGTGACCTTTTGTTCTAGAAAACCTTGAAACCACAGAAAATGGCTAGTGTTTAGATGAGATAATCTGGTGAGCAGAAGAGGGTAACATACTGTATCAACATCTTTAGAGAGATCAAAGTAAAGGCATGTTGCATGTTTATTTTGGTTTCTTTTCTATTTGACTGCATTGAAGAAGAATAGCCAAAGAGTTTCAGTGCTGTGACCTGTTTTAAAATTATGCCATGAAAGGAAGAATAAATTGTTTTTGTTAAAATGTTCTGATAGCTGCTTATGAATACATTGTTCTAGTATTTTGATGGGGAGCAATATAGTGATTGGTCTAAAATTAGTTAGTCCTGGAGAGTTTCCCCTTTATGGAAAGGAATGATACATGAGTGTTTCCATAAATGTGTTATGTATACCAATTCCAAAGATCAATTTAGTAAGACAGATGCTGGATAGGCAATTGATTCTGATGCTAAGTTGCAGAACTAAGGAGTTAATATGTCAGGATAAAAGGTAGAAGGATTTCATTTGTTCAACATTTTTAATGAGGTTTGTAGCTTCAAAGTCAAAGGTAAAGGAAGCTGTGGAAAGGTTCATAGGCATGTACCAGGGTAACAACCTCTAAGGGCTTTTTAAGCCTAACCATGCATCCCTGATCTCTGACAAGTTCTGGTACCCTTGAGAAATGTAAGCAGGGGCTTGGGAGATGAAACATTTACAAGCATTGGCCTGTGATGGTAATAAGAGACTGCATCCAGGGGTAGTGATGCTGTACTTTGCTGAAGAGGTGGCATTGGTTACAAAATGGTAGTTTAGAGTACATGCTGTTTATTTATAGGAGATTTGGTTACGTTTTTTTTTTTTTTTTGCTGGGTTTAAGTAGAATACTAATGTCTAACAATTAGCAGAGATAATTAAGGAGTTGTTGGTGAGCTACATCCAGTGGTGTAAGGTGTGATTTCCTCAGCCTTCGTTTTCCTACTTGCTTTGAGGCAAATGGGAAATTTGGGCTAAGCTCATTAATGGTCTCCTAGACTGCAGGCATAATAACTACCTATGACTATCTGGTAATACAGTTCCAGAAATGTTTTGGATTAGGCTTCTGTTTATTCTTAAGTAGTTATAAAACTCTTTCTGTCCTTTCTCACCAAATGTTTAGCATGGTTATACAGCTTTCTATAATGTTGTAGGGATTAAGGAGTTTGGAGTGAGAGCCAAGATGTTCAGGCTTTATCTCTAAGATGCAGAATATGTTTTTTTGTGTGTGTGTGTGTGTGTGTGTGTGTGTGTGTGTGTGTGTATGTGTCAACCATGGTGTTGTAATGCATTCTACTCTCATATAGCATGGTTTATATTCATTTACCTGCATTGCACTCAGCCAAGTGATCTCATAATCGCAATGCTTCAACAAAAACTCAAAATGTTGAATTCTGATATGCTTGAAATAAACCCCAAATTTGAAACTCCATCCCACTCTGGACCTAGGAACAAGTGTTAATATGCGTTGAGAAGGTGGTGAGATTTCTCAATTGGACATATTGGTATTTGGCATTTTCAACATTCATATTTCAGACTGTGCGCGAAGTGGATCCAACCAAGTGCAATACGAGTAAATGAATGTAAACCTATAGTATAATGGATCTAATGCGCTCAGCATATTTAGAAATGACTTGTTAAATATGTTGCTGATGAATTATTGTTTTGAATTTATAATTCAGATATGTTCAGTATCTTTTGTACATTTGTTGAAATTTAAAACAGTATAGATGTGTGGTGGTCACTAAAACAGATGGGCTTAATGCCTATACAGGTAATAAAGATTGAGGTAAGTATCTAGTCAAGTACGTTTTCTTTTCCTGTAGTTTTGTTATTCCTAGTCAGGAATGTAATGAGTTGGGTTATGTTAATATTTGGACTGTATGGTATTGTCTGTTTCTTTGTCTTATTTTTATTCAAGTGTGTGTCAGCATCTCCTTATATGATATGGTCTTGGTTAATATTAGTGACAAACCAGGACAGGACATCTTCTAAGATGTGAAGGTTACTATTACCATCACTGGGTGGACTATAGATGCTACCTAGGTACAACAATTCCTATTCCAGGATGACAAGTGAACCTGCTTCGGGGATATTTATTTTCTGAACACAATGTAAGAAAAAACAACAGTAAAGCTTTGCATTAATTCACTCTCTGCATATATCTATATCTATATCTTTATATCTATATATAAATATATATATATATATATATATATATATATATATATATATATATATATATATATATTCATAGTATATACAATATTATATTAGCATACTGTTATTTGAAATGATTTGTTTTGAAAATAACTCGTGTATTGTTTGAAGTATTGCAGTGTCATTTTAACTTGCTTGTTTTTCTATTGTCTCTATGTGATTTTCTTGTACTTTTGTACCCAGGTCATGCCTGAAAAGGGTCAGCAGACCAGCTCAGTCACCCAGTCATCAAATTGATAAATAAGTAAAAGGGTGATGGCATTATTTGCATGTATGAATTAGTCTGAATAGCCTTTAGTTTTTTTTGTCAACATAGGTATTGGATGTATGTAAATATGTTTATTTCTTTAACAGATTAGGAATCTGTGTACATATCAATGGCTATGATAATATTATAAATATTGTTTTCACTTGTTTGTTCTGGTGATGATTTATTTATAAAGAATTGGTTGTGGAACAGCTAGGTAGTGCAATAAAGAAGAATAAATCAAGGATGTGGCAGATGACAATTCTAAATTGTATAGTTGGTTTGAAAAAGCAGTGAGTGTCAAGTAACAGTAGTGGGGGTGGTGGTTAAGGATTTGTTAGATCTGTTGTATTAGTGGAATGGTAGTGGAGAGTACATTTATTCTGAGTGTAAAGTATCTTTTGCCTAAGTAATAAATGTGTGTATGTGTATATATATATATATATATATATATATATGTGTGTGTGTGTGTGTGTATGTATGTATATATATATATATATATATATATATATATATATATATATAGAGAGAGAGAGAGAGAGAGAGAGTGATTTATAGATATATGTTGATGTAGATAAGCAGACGTAGATAGAAATATAGATATATATAAAATATATGCACACATATAAAGATGTGTGTGTGTGTGTGTGTGTGTGTGCGCGCGTGCATGTGTGCGTGTGTGTGTGTGTTTGTGTGCGTGTATGTGTTTATGTGTGCACTTGTATGATTTAAAAGTGAATACTAATTGGTGGTTTTAGTGCAATATGTCGGGTGCATTATTAAATTGCTGTTGGTGGCATGGCATGACACTGGCAGTAATTAAACATGTGTGATTACAGTTTAATAAAATGACATTGATGGTCTATTTTCACAGGCAGTGCATTCTGTTATAATGTACTATTAGTGATTTTCTGGATGTAGGCCTTTCCTTGCTATGTTAGTATAGTCATAGAGTTGGTATATACAGCTTAGCAGGGTATGAAGAGTTTGAGAGTTGCAGCCCCAAGTAAAAGCAAAATTGTGACTTAGAGTATGCTGCATTACAAGAGAGCTATGAGGTAGACTGACATACCATATGTTCTTAATGAATGCAATTTAAAACAGAAATTTTTTGAAAAGCTGCAGGTCAAACAAAGACAAAGGCATGTTAGATAACTCTCAGCATACCCAAGACTGAGTGTCGTGTTTGTGTTTTTATCCATATAGCTATATTTTCCTCTCTCTAGCTGTATCTATCTATATAGCTATCTAATGATATATATATATATATATATATATATATATATATATATATATATATATATATATATATAAAAAAATGAGGAACAAAAACAATACAGTTGTCTCGACCAGGATCATAAAAGACAAAACGTGTCTGAGATAAATGCTCTTTATTCTTAAAAACAATAAAATACAGCTGGAGATAAGTGCTTTTGGGTCCCAGTGACCCTTCTTCAGATCTAAATAACACTCCCATGGGAAAACATTTAAAAGAAGTCTCCACCAATCAAATCATCATTTCCAACCAACACCTTCTCGATGCACCACTCAATTTCTAGATGTTATAAACCAATCAGCGATGCCTCTTCAGCCTACACCCCTTTAGGGTCAGCTTAATTGGATAGTTAGTATTAAGGCCCAGAGATTTGTGTGCCTGTAGCTCACCATTCCAGTACATTTCCTTCAGCTCCACTCTATTATCAAAATCTTTTCCTCTGGGCACATCTTGCACTATTTGTAACACCCTAAAACTAAAGTGATGTCCCTCATTATCATGTATGTGTTTTGCTAAGGGAGTTTTATAATCTTTCAACCTGATGTCACTCTGATGCTTAGATACTCTTTCTTTTAACTGCCTGGTGGTTTTCCCCATGTAAAAACTATTACAACATTTACAAGTTGCGAGATAGACTATCCTACTAGTAGTGCAGTCCATATAAAAATCACTATAATATGCTCTTCCAGTCATTGGATTAATGTACTTTTCATCACTATTAATATACCGACATGTCATGCATCTGTGACATGGAAATGTCCCCTTTCTTTTAGTTGTAACGTTTGTTCGTTTTGTTCCTCTATCACATAACTGCTGTTTTAAATTCCTATTATTCTTGAAAGCAGATTTTGGTGCATCACCTTCTATGTGTTTCAGTCCATCACTAGATGTCAGTATTTTCCAGTTGTTTCTTATAATGTTACATATGTTCACACTGTCTTTCGAATAAGTTAAAGCCATTCTCAGTTCCTTCTTTTTATTGGTTATATGAGAATTATTAATGGTTACTGCACTTTCACTATCTCTTTCCTCTCGTAACAAATATGGTTGCCCTTTTGCATTTCTTCTCTTTTTCACATACTCCCATGTTCGGGACACCTCCTTTTTCTTATAGTCACTTTCATGGAACTGTACATATTTCCTGTGCTGCTTTTTCAAAATTCACATCTCTTGAATGGAGTCTGGATATCCTCAGGAACTACCCTTTCAGGATGTTCTCATGTGTATGCTTCGGATGCATACTTGTCCTGGATAGAATATTTCTCCAACATTGTTTCCTAAATAAACCTGTATCCATTTTTCCTTGTTCGTCCTGCTTTATACTGAAATCCAGGAAACTTATCACTTCCCCAAAGAATGTATATGTCATCTACAAATCTCTTGTATAATCTTATATGGATTCTAAAAGGGTTGTTATTTAATAAGTTTTCCTCCTCCCATTGAATTAACACAATATTCGCATAACAGTTAGCACATGGAGTCCTCATAGCTACCCTTATTGTATAAATTTTTATTTTCTGTTCTAGAAGTGTGCAATTCAGATTTGAGGGGTGGAGATTTTAGGAATTTCATTGAACAGAGGGAAGCCATGTGGCAGATTCGTTTAAAATCTGATAAGAGTCCCGGTTTAAATGGTATGATCAACATCAAATGTTTTTTAAAAAATGGCAAGTTAAATATTAAGAAGGAAAACACTGCCTCTTTGTTTTTATAATGTGCTGTTTTGCTTTAAATGTTCTTAGATTTTAAATTAATTGATAGATTGAATAATTAAAGTATTATTTAAGAGCCTTGTTTTTTGTAACAGAGTATTCTGATGAAGTCTTCTGACGAAAGCGGTAATAAATTGTTTCTACGCTATTTGACTTGTGGATTATTCTCACAGATTGTTTCCTGGCCTTTGCATTTCTGTTTTTTATCAGTGGTATTTCGTTTTGATCAAGTAAAATCCTGCAAGGTGACAATGCCACATATCAGAACCTTCTTCATGATCAGAAAATGATTAATACTTTGGTGCAACTGGGTTAATTTATCAGTGGATAGTCAACAAGTGGATAATGTGATGTCCATTTCCAACTCCTAAAACATAAGTGATTTTACTGGAAACTCCTCCTTATCCGTCAACAAAGGGGAGCCTAACTCATGACATAATTGATATTTTTTTTTTCCATTCTTTACCAGTCTCCAAGGCAGCATGCCCACCATAAAAAAATGTAATGGAGAGAGAATTGTCATGGCACCTTGTATTGCCAAATCCAATGGAGAGCTGAACTAAATTTTTCAAAAGTCAAGCAAGCCACACAGCACCCCATGGCATCACTGACTGTCCAGCTGCATGCCCAAAGGGGGCCAGTTGTTAGCTGTAATTGGCAATAGTCTAAATGCAGATTTTCCTAACCAAGAATTTGGAAATGTCTTAATAATCTTAACAGCATCTTCCAACAACAAATACTGAACACAAGCCACCAACAGGACAGGACAGGACAGGAAAGGAAAGGTATAACCATGTATTATCCATTTAACTTCTTCAACACCAAATATAAGTGTGGCAGTTGAAATCTGGAAGAGTTGGGAAGGGTGTAGAATGAGCCAACTCATCTACCCTCCCTAACTTCTTTATTCATTAACTATTTCAAAATGTCTTTATTTCCCAAACCAAACATAGATTATGGCAGAAGTGAAAGACTAGGATGATTTCTGTTTCATAGGAAAACCTTCTAAAAACCTGATATTAACTCTTGCCAGACCGAATCACCGGGATAATCTAATAAAAAATTGTCCAAAACTCCAAATCTGATGGGAAAGCCTGCAACATCACTTTATCTGGAAGACAAGAAAGGAATCACTTTCCCAACCCCCTGAAGGGACAATCCACTTTTTATCTGCCAGTTCTGGTGAAGTAGTGGGCTGACATGTTTTGCCTGCAGATAAGCACTTACACAAACCCAGACACCCCAGACACTCTGTTGTCCCAATTTTGCATGTGGGCTTTCCCCAACTGCATCCTTCCCAGTGCAGCCAATGCTGCTGCAAGGTTCTTGTTACTCACAACTTTCACCTTTATAAAGCACTGGACTGCATCGCTATCTACAAATTCAAGTATATTAACATACTCGCCTTTGATAACTTCATCCTTTATTGCTTGGAGTATATGTGCTGATATATTATACCCTGGGCACTACTATGGGTGTACTTAACCAACCACTTTGACAAACCATGCTCACTGCAGGTTGATTAACCAATGGCAAGTAAGAGAAAGGAGATGGAGTACCTTGCACCATGGAGTGAGGGTCAAGTACCTCTCTAACACCATTAAATGAGACATCCCCTACCCTTCTAAGTAAAGAGGTCAGATAGCTTCACTCTACCTCCCTCTGATAAATTTCCAAAAAACCTTCCAAGTATCCCTCTGTAGACTCTCCCTGGACTATCTCCTCAACTAATACCTGTAAATTTGCCACATTACCTTAGGATTGTGCTCGTTGGCTATTGGCCTTAGGAGCTGGAATGGATTTCTC
>NC_056736.1:300080823-300113323 GCF_019279795.1 Protopterus annectens | reverse complement strand
CAAATATTAATTTCTGCTCTGCCACAATGCTCCCCAAACATAATCCACTGGCAGGGAGAAAGCCAGTGTCATAACCATTCCCTTAATTTCATGTTAAACTGACAGTCATAAACACCAAGATAAAACAAATCATCTCCACCCTCACACTAGAATCCATGACCTTGCACACCTGAATCAAATACTATTTCTCAGCTATACTAGCATACTAACAGGCTACTTTTACTAGTCAATAAAACTCCATGATAATCAACTGCTAACCTTTATCAGTTTATCACCTATAACTTCTTTAGTAATAAACACCAAAACTGCAAGCTTTCTGTTTTTTTTTTTTTTTTTTTTTGGTTACAGGAGCATAACTGACACTACTCCTAGATTTTCAAATATTGGACAATCTCCCCTTACCTGGCCACTGGACAAAGCTGTTGGAACCACAGCTGCTCTACTGCAATGATAGCAACAACGTTTGCTAGATAAGCTTTGTTAAGGCATGTCCTTCGATGCATGGACTCAGAGGCAACCTTTTCTGCTAACTAATCTACATCTATACTCATGTCTGTTTTGTCTCTTTTACTTGTGATTACCTCAGGACAGTAGAGAATCATCTGGACCCAATGTGTCTCCTTCTGAAAATAGTATTACCTTATATTGTGAAGAAATGCATCCACTGCATTACATTCCCAGACAGAATGCTTCTTGAGCACAAACCAGGAACTGGCTGAATAGCTGAGCACATGTATAAGCATTTAATACTGGGGTCTGTGAGCTTGTTTACAGAGCGACCTGCACTATGCAGGACAGCACAAGTGCATCATTTGAAGTGTGTGAAACGTTGAATGCAGTTCATCTTATAATCCCTATCCTAAGGTTGCACAGTCTTCCCATTTTGTACTATATCTCATTCTCATCCACATTCCCTTCTCTTCCTTAATCCAAATTGTGTTGCACTTATTTTTTTTAAGTACTGTATTTTATATATATATATATATATATATATATATATATATATATATATATATATATATATGTATATATTTGATGAAAAATAGTTCCTGTGCCTAATGTTTCAAACTTGCTGTAGTACATTTTAATGGTATTGGAGGCAGCATTTTACATCCAACATCCAAAATATAACACTTAAAAAATATCCAGACATTTACTGTATTTTTTGGTCCCTAGCTCATAAAATGTTTGGTTTGTTGCCAGTCACTGGAGATTGAGGTTACTAAATAATGGCATACATTTGAGTTTCAGACTATTATTTTCTTCAGAAAATTTATACTAGTACAAATCCTTTTATTTAAGCAAGTTTGTAATTTTATAAGAGCAGTAATTAAAATCTGTTCCTATTTGTGAGCCTTTGTTCCCTCTTTATTTTAGGATTTATCCGGATTTCTTCAGCTGAAAGGTCCAGATTTATGCAAACCTCTTTACTGTCACTCTTACTCACTCTCTTTCACACACACCTGTTTCACAAAATGTATGCTAACACAAATTTTAATAATCAAGTAAAATATGTTACTATTTTGAGCCTTTGTCCCTGTTTATTTTAGGTTTATCCAGATTTCTTGAGCTAAAAGTCAACAAAGCATATCTTTCAACTGTCCAGATTTTTGCCAAATGTCCAGATTTTTGACTCGTATGTTTGGTACCATCCTCCTAAAATGTGTAGTTTTCTGGCAAATGACTAGAGATTTAAATCATTAAATAATTGCAAACATGTGAGTTTCAGACTTCATATTGTTCAGATAATACATGCTAATGGAAACCCTGTTGTTCTAGCAAAAGTTTAAAAGAGCAATATTTAAAATCTGTCCTTATTTTTGATCGTTTGTCCCTCAATATTTGTGGCTCTGTCCAGATTTCTTGTTCTGAGAGGTATAGTTGAAAGGCATGCAAACATCTTAACTGATGCTGCTGCTGCCAGGGATCACTCTCTGTCTCTCTCTCTCTCACACGCACACACACACACAGACACTCACACGCACACACACACAGACACACACACAGACACACACACAGTGTCTTCTGCTTTCGTGCATGTATTCACTCACACACGCAGACATAACCATACACACATACACACACACACACACACACACACACACACACACACACACACACACACACACACACGCCGCGCGCACACTTTTTTCATTCACTAAACAACAAAAGCACTGCTTAGCAAGTGTAAAATAATGGCTCAATTGATCTCACTGTTCACTCTCTCATACACACATACACAGTCTCTTCTTCTTTCAGCTTACATATACATTCTGCTTTCATGCAGGCATTCACTCCCATACACAGTAACAGAAACACAGTCATACACTTCATACACATGTACACTTTCTTTCTGAACAATCGGGAGCCCAACATAAATTGTTTTTATATTTTATTTGTTCAGCCCAGTACCAAATGATCCATGGTCCGGTACCGATCTGTGGTCCAGTAGTTGGGAACCACTGGCCTATATGATAGAGTACAGAGTACAGTAATAGGTCTTTCAGTCTATCCACATATGTCATGGTTTGGAGACCCTGTATTTTCTTGGTGAGAAACCTCTCTGGTCTCTCCAGCTTCTGCAGGTGTCTGGTAAGGTACATGCAGAAGGGAGCATTGTATTCTATAAATGGTCTGATGAGTGTTGAGTACAGTGGAGTTGCAACATCCTTATACCTGGTTGTGATGGCTTACTTATGAGATGTGCAACGTAAAAGATATTCCATATAACTGTGGAAACTTGGGGGTCAAATTTCAGATTGCTGTCTACTTCTCTTCCCAGATCTTATACCACTGGGTTTGAACTTGGGGGGGGGGGGTGCTGACAATATTGTAATTAAAATTTAATTCTTCTTTACCAAAGGGGATAATAATGCACTTTTTTGTGTTTAATTTTAGACCGTAGCTTTGGCACCAGTGATTTGCCTGTGTTAGCCCCTCCTGCAATATGTTAACATCATTGGGAAACTCAGTGACTGCACCCAATTTGAAAATATCAGAAAACCTGGTAAGCCAAAGGCCAGATAGTTTAGCCTGGCCTTCCAAGAAATAGATTCTAAACAGTAAAGGGCCCAACACAGATCCTTGTGGTACGCCACTGGTGACGGGTCTACTGTCAGAGGTGGATTCACCAATTTTTACAGTATGTGTTTTGCTGCTGTACCAAACAGCTATTCATCTGGTAATGTAAAGGTTAATCCCCAGACAGGAGAGTTTCTCAATGATACCTGAGTGGGGGATTATTTCAAAACCCTTGGCTAGGTCAAGATAGGCAGTATGCACTGTCCTACCTTCATCCAAGGCTTTGGTGACTTTCTTGAAGTCTACTAAGTTTATTAAGTGTGATCTACTCTTAACAAAGCCAAATTCGGTTTGGTTTGGAGTTTGAAGGTCTTCTATGTCTTTGCTGATAAGGCCCACGATTATTCTTTCCATGCCTTGCAGAGGAGGCTGGTTAAACTTAGGGGTCTATACTTCCTAGGGTCCAGTTGATTTCCCCCCTTTGTCCAGGGTGATTACTGTTGCTGTTGTCCACTCTGCTGGGACAAAGCCAGCTCTTAGGCTATAGTTAAAGAGATTGCCAAGTAGGTCCTCTAAGAACTGTTTTAGAATGCTTAACAAGCAACCTGTGATGTTATTCGTTGAGGCAGTGTTTTTGGTCTTGGAGAGTGCATATATTGACCTGATCCCTAGAGATACTAGGCAGAGAACTGGTGTCAGGTATGCTTTTCGATATGGCTGGTGGGGACAGAGGGGAGAAGTTTGTACCAAATCTGTCAGCTAGCAGGTTGGCAATTTCCTCCAGATCAGTATGAGTTTTACCATCTACTACCAGTTTGGCACATAGCTGGGCATTCCACTTTAGATTTCGGACATAGTTAAAGAATGCCTTATGATTGTCCTTAGCTAGGGATATATTTTTATTTATTTTTTTTTTATTTTAATTTTGTAATTAGCTTTAGAAGACTTTATAAGATTTCTGATTTGCTTGTTCAAGCTGTAGAGTGAATTCTTCTTCTGCTGCGTCAGTTCCCTCTTGTTTTTAGACATCAGTTTCTTCCTTTTGTTATAAAACCTATTTATACTTGACCAGGGTGGCTTGTTTTTCAGGGAGGACCTAGTTTTAATCATGTCAGGTACAGCTGAGTCCATAGAGTTGCTTAAGTGTTTATTGTTGTCTCTGATTGCAGGGGGTAAAAAACTTTGTGTACCATTGCTTAGCAGGCTGTAGTTTGCTTTGCAAAAGATTTTTAGTTTTTATGCTCCTGTGACGGTCACTGGTTCGATAGTTACTTCTAACGAGACTGATCTATGGTCCGACCTTACCAGTGAGTGCATCATACAGGGGGGAGTGCAGTGACACCCCCCCATGTTGGTGAGTACTATGTGCATCATTGCATCTTCCTGCACCACGGGCTGATTTGTTTAATGCTGTTAGTGAGTGTTGGTGAATACTATGTCTAGGACATCTGAACCCCCTTGTGGAGGTGCAGACTATCTGTTCCAGAGTATTTTTATTGGCAAAGTCCAGGAATCTCTGGGCAAGCATTTTCATGCTCATGTATATCACCCAGTCAATTAAAGGATAGTTGAAATCTCCTATGGCAAAGGTGTTGAGCTGCATGGCAAGTGACTCCAGTAAGTCTAGGTAGGTGGTTTGCTTTTTGTGGCCCATGGCGGGGGACCTATAGCTAGCAATGATGTAGTTTGGTATTTTGTCTATAGTTAATTGGACATGGAGTAGTTTGAAGTTGTACTTTTTGACCATTCTCAAGGTGTACTTTGCTCTAATGAATTTGGATACACCCCTACATTTGTTTGTTTCATGCTCATTTTGAGGCCTTAATGTGTGTAAGGCATTGTAGCCTTGCACAGCCGGGGTGCTGTCCTCAGCCTTGAACCATGTCTCAGTGACTGCACAGATTTCAGCATCTTTCAAGATGAGGAGTGCATCCAGAGAGTGCAGTTTCATGTTTAGACTGCTAGCATTAAGCAGCAGAACCGTGAGTTTATCTCAAGTGGATTTTGTTACATCGGAAATTTTGTTGTTTTTGACATTGCCTAAAAAGGCAATATGGGGAGGCAAGCTGCTTTGCCAGTATCCAAAAGCCTAGGGGAGACAGATGCAGACCATTTCTGACAAAGCTGCATGGCCTGTCGACCATGTTGTCACAGGCTGACAAATACTGTATCCCGTGGACTGACTCTACAAGCTAAGCCAATTCTTGAATCAATCATTTTTGTTTATTGCGTCATTATCCTGGGTGATGATAAAATGCTGCTTGATGCTAGGGTCATACCTGCCTGGAATACATAATCTGAGTGTTCAGTCTTATCTGTCTTCATATAATCCAGAAAGGGACATCTCATTTACCCTAACATGGACTATGATAGAATCATAACAGTATTGTTGAGTGACTTCAGTGCATGTCTGATTTGACAGATCCTGACACTTGACAGCCATCTGACCGTGACCTTCTCCTGGTGCAGCCTGGTGAGGGGGACATATGTGTCTCTCACTATGGAGTCAGCTATGACCAAGACATTAGGTTTAGAGGTGTTTGCCTTAGGGACTTATTTGCTGAGACACTGGTATATGTGCTAAATATGTATAGTGGTTTCTATTTGCATAGCAGTGTGTGCAAGTGTTTTACATTTGGAAGGTCCCTGATCTTTTGGTAGGCTTCTTGTTAGTACCTCCCTCTATGTGGGTTTATGCATCATGACTGACCTTATTTTGTGTGAGGGGTGAAGTGTGCGTGCTGACAACCTGTTTGATGTCCAGTGTGTTGTTAACTGAGAGAACTGATTCCAATTTTATAGTGTAATTACATCTCTCACATAGGGTATTTGTTTAAGGAATAAGTGGTTGTCAGTATACATTAGGCAATTACTACATTGCCTGAAGATGCCCATGTCAATCAGTCTGCCTGATGAAATGGTGGGATACTGCCCATCCATTATAAAATGCCTTTACCATATGTTCTATTAGGGAAGGGAGTTGGCTAATTTGACCAGTTCTTGCACTAAGGCTAATGAAGGTGCTTGTTTTATTGAAGGCTGTAGATGATAAGTGTAGCAACACTGATCAATGTGCAACTGAGATGCATGTAGTGCAGTAGGTAGGCATGGGAGGGTTCCACTGACAGATGTCTAGGGAAAAGTTGAGTTTCAAGGCATTTGCATCTATACAGGGGACCTTTAACTCCTGTTGCACAGTGCTCTACTACACGCAAACACATGGCTTAAATATAGGTACATTTTAAGCTAATCTACCAATAAGAAAGCATACAATGGACCTTCCTGCAGCAATCTCCATCTCAGACAAGGCAGGATCCACACTCTTCCACCACAAGAGCGCAGGTGATCTCTTCTTAATGTAAAATGGCTGGTTAATGTTCAAGTGTATCAATAACAGGCTAGATTCAACAGGTCTATAAGAACAGTGCAAATCAAGTGCAGAGAAGTGCAAAAAATACTTAGAGCCCTTTTGTGTATGGAATGCTACTACAAACAATCTTAAAGATATGGATACAGCAGCATACTTTAAACAGCTTTTAAATGTGTGATTATTTAATAAAAGAACTTTGCTTTGAATAAATGAGCCAAGAACCACTCAATTATGCAAAATTTATAAAGTCAGTAAAAAGCAAGATCATCATCATCTTCTTTCAGCTGTTCCAGTTAGGGGTCGCCACAGCAGATCACCTGTTTCCATTTCTTCCTGTCCTTTGCATCTTGCTCTGTCACACCAACCACCTGCATGTCCTCTCTCACCACATCCATAAACCTTATCTTAGGCCTTCCTCTTTTCCTATTACCTGGTAGCTTCATCCTTAGCATCTTTTTCCCAATATACTCATCATCCCTCCTCAGCACATGTCCAAACCAACGTAACCTTGCCTCTCTGGCTTTGTCTCCAAACCTTCCAACCTGGGTTGACCCTCTAATATACTTATTCCTAATCCTGTCCACCCTCATCACACCTAATGCAAATCTTAACATCTTTAACTCTGCCACATCCAGCTCAAACTCCTGCCTTTTTGTCAGTGCCTCTGTCTCCAACCCATATAACATAGCTGGTCTCACTACCCTCTTGTAGACTTTCCCTTTCACTCTTACAGGTACTTGTCTGTCACAAATCACTCCTGACACTCTTCTCCACCCACTCCATCCTGCCTGTACTCTCTTCTTCACCTCTCTTCCACACTCACCGTTACTCTGAACTACTGACCCCAAATATTTAAACTCATCCACCTTTGCCACCTCTACTCCTTGCATCCTCACCATTCCTCTATCCTCCCTCTCATTCACACACATATATTCTGTCTTATTCCTGCTGACCTTCATTCCTCTTCTCTCTAGAGCATATCTCCATCTCTCCAGGGTCTCCTCCACCTGTTCCCTACTCTCACTACAGATCACAATGTCATCTGCAAACATCATAGTCCACGGGGACTCCTGCCTGATCTCATCTGTCAACCTGTCCATCACTATTGCAAATAAGAAAGGGCTCAGAGCTGATCCTTGATGTAACCCCACCTCCACCTTAAACGCATCCGTCACTCCCACCGGAGACCTCACCGCTGTCACACTACCCTCGTACATATCCTGTACCACTCTTACATACTTCTCTGACACTCCTGACTTCCTCATACAATATCACAACTCCTCTCTAGGCACCCTGTCATATGCTTTCTCTAAGTCTACAAAAACACAATGCAACTCCTGACATTCTCTGTACTTCTCCATCAACACTCTCAGAGCAAACATCGCATCTGTAGTGCTCTTTCCTGGCATGAAACCATACTGCTGATCACTAATCATCACGTCCCTTCTTAACCTAGCTTCCACTACTCTTTCCCATAACTTCATGCTGTGACTGATCAATTTATTCCCTCTGTAGTTACTACAGCTCTGCACATCACCCTTATTCTTGAAAATCGGTACCAAAACACTTTTTCTCCATTCCTCAGGCATCCTCTCACTTTCCAAGATTTCATTAAACAATCTGGTTAAAAACTCCACTGCTATTTCACCTAAACACCTCCATGCTTCCACAGGTGTGTCATCTGGGCCAACAGCCTTTCCATTCTTCATTCTCTTCATAGCTATCCTTACTTCCTCCATGCTAATCCATTGTACTTCATGATTCACTATCCCTACATCATCCAACCTTCTCTCCCTCTCATTCTCTTTATTCATCAACCCCTCAAAGTACTCTTTCCATCTCCTCAACACACTCTCCTCACTTGTGAGTATGTTTCCCTCATTATCCTTTATCAGCTTTATCTGCTGCACATCTTTCCTAGCTCAGTCCCTCTGTCTAGCCAATCGGTACAGGTCCTTTTCTCCCTCCTTAGTGTCCAACCTTTCATACAACTCTTCAAATGCCTTATCCTTAGCCTTTGCCACCTCTCTCTTTGCCCTGCACCTCATCTCCTTATACTCATGTCTACTTTCTTCATCTCTCTGACAATCCAACTTCTTCTTTGCCAACCTCTTTGTCTGTATACTCTCCTTTACTTCCACATTCCACCACCATGTCTCCTTGTCGTCCTTCCTCTGTTCAGATGTGATACCAAGCACCTTTCTAGCCGTCTCCCTTACTAGCTCTGCTGTAGTTACCCAAGTATTTGGTAACTCTTCACTGCCACCCAGTGCCTGCCTTAACTCATCCCTGAACTCCACCTCACAATTACCCTTTTTCAATTTCCACCATTTGATCCTTGGTGCTGCCCTCACACTCCTCCTCCTCTTCTTGATCACCAACGTCATCCTACAAACCACCATCCTATCCTACAAACCACCATCCTATGCTACCTAACTACACTTTCTCCAGTCACCGCTTTACAGTCTCCAATCTCCTTCAAACTGGCCCTCAAGATAACCCGACAAATAAACCCTTCAGCCAATAAAACTACATTCAGAAATGTCAAGTGTTTCCCCAACCTAAACAAATCAGGCTGCCACCCAGTACACTAGATGGAAAATCCTACTGATGTCTTTTGATGTAAAAACTATTGTTTGCTAGAATGTGAAAATACACTACTTTATCCAACAGCTAGGTAGATAATGAAGTCAGAGCAAGTAGAACAGACAATAGGAGGCAAAATCCACTTTTTCAATATAAGCACAAAGAAAGGCAAATACATAATTTAGGAAATCAACAGCAGCGTAGAAAGCTTATTAAGCTCAATTTACAGTAGGGGTCAGCAATTTAAAATCCCCAGGTTTAAAAAGTAGATCAACAAACAGGATGGTGGGTGGGAAACCACAGCAGGGAATCAACAGCAGTGCTTTAGTTTATGCTGGCATGAAATCTCAAGAGACAATTATCCAATGAAAAAAATATGTAAATGGTACAGTCTAGATAATTTAAGTGTCTACTTCTCACATAGAGCAAAACACCAGGCCAAGCAGATTTCTTAAAACAGAAAACAAATTGGATGAGGAAACTAAAAGCAGATCTGTCAGTTACAGACAAAAAATATGGGTTTATTTTCCTCACCCAGCAGGGAACCTCCAGCAGTGCTTTAGTTTATGCTGGCTTGTTTTCTGCTGCTTGCCCAGTCTGCTGGTTTGCCTCTCATTCTGTCAGCCTCTGTTGACATGCTTTCACTCACATTCAGACACAGCACTGACCTGTTTTAGTTAGTATGTCACTACAAATCAACCGAGCCTGTTACTACTACTTAATGTCATGGTGAGAGCACAACTTAGTCTCCATCTCGCCTTGTTTCTGAGCTATCTGTCCTAGTGTTGATTGTATTCATAAAGTAATCTCAGATGTAAATGTATTACAGTAAATATCACACTATTTTTGCATGTTGCCATTGCTATTCTTTTTATGTCTATTGGCTGTATACTTGTACAATGTGCACTCGATTACATATCCATCTTTTCTGACAGATGTTTGAGTTAGACATTACCCCCCCCCCTTTTTTTTTTTTGCGAAAGGAGCTTTCAACTTTTTTTTTCTTTTAAATCTCCCTCGCATTTTCTTTCCACCTTACCACTCTTCATCGTAGTTCTTACCTTTCTTTGAAACGATCCATACGGTTGGATTTTTTTCATACTCCCTGGTGAACTTTCTTATTTTTTCAGCTAAGGTTCTTTACATTCACATTACACACAGATATGTGGAGGGAAGTACAAATTTGCGGCACTCACACAGATGGATAGATCATTTCATTCTAGTTAAAGATGGTTCTGAGAGAATACTTGGGAAATGTTTTTCTTTACACTATAAATATTATACCTAGACAACAGGTACATGCAGAAAGTCTTATAATTTCATTCTTTCTTGGTGTTACTTTGACTAGTGTTGGTGCTTGCAAGAAATACCCATGACCACGTTAACTGAAAGAAGAAATAGTAGCACTAAAACCCAATGAAAGACAAGGCATCTGTATTAGTTTCCACTTTTCCATATGAAATGAGAACACGAGAAACACAGTATCTTTATTAGTTTTCACTTTTGCATATTTATTTATTTATTTCTATTTAATGTTAGTTGACTGGGAAAGTCCAACTGGGCATAAGCCCTTTTTCAGAGCACGAAATGGAAAGAGAGCCTGAGGATAATTTTATCATGTAGCATTAAAAACATATAGCATTTTTTCTCTGTACTCAGATATAACTTCATAGCTCAAAATTAAATATTGATACAAACTCAGCCATAGCTAATTTGTAAGCTCATGAAATAAAAGATAGATGACCATGTGGCCTGCCGTAGCAGTAGCAACATTTATTGGACATTAGCCAAAATCTGAAATAGAGACATGAAACAACTGAGCAAGGATTGGTTATTTCTTGAATGTTTGGGAGAAAAAAAACATACAGCTCCATCATTAATCAGGCACTACTTTACTTCAAAAAACAAATCAAGATAGGTAGTCTCCTTACATAAAAGGACAAATTAATCACAGTATAAAGATATATCTAAATTCTGTCAATGCTTTAAAGACAATTGCTCTAGTTTCCTTGTAGAACACAGGCTAAACTGTTTCTTGTCCTTTACAAGCAGAATGGTATTAGATGAAATTACAGCCTGAGAACCTAAATAAAGGGTCTATGTTAAATGTTCGAACATCCAAAATGTCAAACATTACATGGGCGAAACCAAATGTTCGACATTTGGATGTTCGAACATAAAAGAATACACAGAAAAAAACACTTTAACAGTGTAGGCAAGCCCCCCTGCATTCCCCCCTATTTAAATATACCAACTCCGAGACCGCACTTTAGTGCAGAAAAGGGAAATTCTCCCTATCTTCGAGCACTCAAAATTTCGAAGATTTGGTCTCGACCATGTAATGTTCGAAAGTTTGAGCATTCGAAGATTTGACAGGTACCCTAAATAAACACACTAATAAACATGCATGTGGTACAACATGTATATAATTGCCAGAAGGTATTTTACCAGTTATGTTTAACCACAGACTCTAGCAACAAGTTATTAATAAAATGCTATGCAGTAAGTACAGCATTAAAGATAATTAACTGAGCAACATAGACTGCATTTTAATCAGGAGCTGTGGCAGTTTTGTCAACAGTTTAATTACAACTATGCTTTGATTAACACAGAAACTCTATTCAAATATTCTGATGCCATAGTATTTCAGTGTGAAATGCATCTAGAAAGTGACAAGTGTATCTTAATTGAAATAATGGAAACCCCAAACTAATTACTTTGCAAACATTAATTAAAGCAATTTCAGCTGGGAAGTCATCAAATGGGTTCCTCCACTGTTTTACTTAGTAAACTACTGCATGATAAATGAAGATTCGATAATATTTATTAAAGTCAGTTTTAGAAATAAAATGCAATCTGCAAGTTAAATAATCATTCAGCACATAGTGAATATATTAGAATTCTAAAGCCTTAAAGGTTAAAAGCTGTGAAAAGCATAAACATTCCTGTAAGTAAACATTCTATCTTGTTTTGATACTGTTCCTGTAATATTAGCCTTAACAACCTTGTCAGCAGAAGCACAAAGGTGAGACTCACTGCTGCTAACATGACTTTCCTTTATATTCTAAATAAGGTAACATTCAAAAGCACCACAAGAACATTAAAATGCTAGAACTCTAAGAGGAAAAACATACCTCTGCATATAAATCAGTCTGTCACTCTGCACTAACTGCTGAAAACAGAACAAAACTTAAAAAAAAAACACAGACACAAAGTTCAATAAATATTTTAAAAGCATATCCTCTTTTCCTGGTTAAGGGTCACCACAGCAGAACTCCGGTCCGCTAATGATTGACAGTAGATTTCTTTTACAGGTGCCAGCTCAACGCCCAACCTACAGCGAAGGCACACCTATTCTACACGTCTTTCGAACACCACTCAACCATGGGGAGGACATGCAGACTCCACACAGAAGGCGCTCCAGCTGAGAATCGAATGGGAGAACCTCTTGCTGTGAGGGAACAACGTTACTGCTGCACCACCGCTTTATACTTTAAAAGTACTATTTGTTTAAATATCCTAACTGAAATGTAGTAGGATGTGTAAAATAATTGTGTCTTATGAGACAGTTTATAGCAGTCACAATCTCAAAGATCAGATAAAAATTTACCGCTTTATACTTTAAAAGTACTATTTGTTTAAATATCCTAACTGAAATGTAGTAGGATGTGTAAAATAATTGTGTCTGAGACAGTTTATAGCAGTCACAATCTCAAAGATCAGATAAAAATTGGCAAATGCACATTCCAATGGATCCAAAAAGGAACACCAATGAAAAGTGCCAAAGTCCCTTTGTAGATGTATTCAACAACTTTGTAAGACTGTTATATCTTATATTAATTTAAATAAGCCTAATGTGGCACTTTTCAGACAATGAAGAAGTGATTTCAGCCCTGCTTCGATCCAAGTTGGATATTCCTGGTAAACAAATGTTAAATAAATAAATAAATAATTTCAAGAAAGCAGTGCTTAACTTGAGAGGCAAACTGTAGGCAGATGTATCAACTTGCATCCCAGAAATCATTACTAGCCTGTAGTCAACTGTTAAAGGATGCATCATTTGATATTTATGGCCACTGTCTCTTAAGATGACAGGGACTATATCTTGCAGAGCAAGATATACCAGTCCAAACAAGTTTAGATCACACTTGATGCAACAGGTAAACAGTACAGGCACAAGTGTATTTTTGATGAGGCAATGGTGTTGAAACCCACCAGCAACCTTGACACAAAGTGTTGTAGTGGCTAAATACATAGGCACCTACATTTAGACAGCAATCAAAAGAACTAGATGGGAAAGACCAGTGCACAGGTTACTGGGACTATTCTTAGCAATATTGTTTGATGGACATGTGATGATTTAATTACAGCTAATATCTGGATCCTTGATGTCTATTAATCATCAAGCAGTACCCTCAGAGTTTGCACTATGGACACAGTCTCTATGTAGTTTATCTATATGTAACTGTAAGAGACAGGAGTGAATGAGTGGGGGCATTATGGCTGTGTTTCTTGTCACTGCCTCCATGACTAGTCCTCATCCAAAAAATAACATCCAGATTCTCCTCCAGCAGATCAAGATCTGCACTCATCATCTCCTGGAAGGTATAACTGGCTATGATTAACATAGTAATAGTACTTCAGACCTTTCCTGCTGTCTTTTACAATGAAGATGTGAACACCATAAACAGCAGTGTCCCAAAGATGGAAGCCTGTAGATCTTCAGACTACATGAGTAATAGTAGTACATTGAAGCTATGTTAAGTAACACCTTAGAATATGAGACAGCCAATGTAAGTGATGTATTAACGTGTTATCGCAGAATTTATTATTTTTTTTTATAGTTTAATGAGTGGTAATTTACACAAAATTTCTTATGATTTTTGTAATATTGAGAATCCCAAGTTAACGGTTTTGTTGGAATACCAAAGGTCTTAACTAGTGTGACTATTGTGTATAGGGTCCTGGGTTCATGACCTGCAAGAGCTGTTTATTTTATATCTGTCATGGTTTAATGGTAAATCACTTTGTGTGTGGTGTGCAGGGTCCTGGGTTTGAGCCTTGCAGAGGCTGTTTATTTTGTTAGGAGGGTGGCCTAATGTTTTAGGTGTTTGACTTACAAACCCAAGGTGCAGGGTTTGAGTCTCACAAGGGATAACTGACTAGGCTTAAAATGGCCTAATGCTTAAGGTGTTTAACTTACAAACCCAAGGTGCAGGGTTTGAGTCTCACAAGGGATAATTGGCTAGGCTTAAAATGACTCACAAGGGTAGTTAACCTAGTACTAACCTATATATTGCATTACCTATATTGCATAAAGACCTTAACCACCCTCCATTAAGGCCCATTGTTTCAGTGCCTAATTACATCACAGAAGGAATTTGGTTGATTTTTTTTAAACCCCTTAGTCAGCAAAATGAGTTCTTTTTTACAAGACTCTTGGGATTTTTTGGAACAGTTCAGGAAATTTAATGACACCTTCTTATTTGACCCATGAAAATATATTTTGTTCACCATTGATGTGGTATCACTTTTTACATGTATTCCACATGAAACAGGAGTAGAATATGTAAAACAATATGTTGGGAGATTTTTCTTACCTCTCTAATGACCAGTGCAGCTTCTGCTGTGATTTGATAGATGGTTCTCTTGAAAAACATTTTCTATGTTCAATAACAACGTATATAAACAGAACAGAGGGGTTGCTACAAACATTGTTGTTGGATTGTGGGAACACACATTTTTGGAGCCTATTATGGGTAGACATCATGTTTTGTTTTTTAAAAGATTTGTCGATGACTTGTTTTTCATCTTAGAAGGTGACCTCAACCAGGAGAAAGAGTTTATAGATTGTTTAAATTCTGGTTCTGAGTTTCTAAAATTTACTTTAGGTGATGCGGGTTTAAAGGTTAATTTTTTGGATGTCACGTTACAATGGGTTAAGGTACTGAAGAGATTTGTAAGCAGGATTCACTGTAAAGAAACTTTTACTAACAATTACCTACGCTATAAAAGCTTTCATCCACATTTTATGAAATACAACCTACCCAAGGGCCAGTATATCAGGACCAGTCGAATGACCAGTGAAGGCAGTGATTTTATTATTGAAATAGATTTTATTTGTTCACTATTTTTAGAAAGAATTTACCATGAAGACAAATTAAGAAGTACAGCTCAGTATGTCATGGACAATTGGATGTCACTCTACCCGCCCATATTACAAGTTCCTTATAGTGGCTCCAAAGTCTTGAACAAGTCTAACAAAGAAATATTTTGTACCATGAACATGACTTTGGATAGTGGATTGATAAGAGACCTTATACAGGACAAGTGGAAAATTCTAGAGGGTAATCAGGACCTTTTTGCGACAGTTGGCCCCCGCCCCCATTTTGTGTATAAAAATCACTAATTTAAAGTTATTATTTGAGAGGGCAAAAAAAAGAAACAGAAATAAGAACTATTTTACACACAACTAAACCATGTGGCATGCACAAATGTAGAAGTTGTACCATTTGTAGGTACATATCAGAGGGACCTTTTGTAAATTTGCCCCATTTACCACACAAAATTCTAGTGTCTGGTCATTTTAACCATAAAACCAAAGCTGTGGTGTACATTGGGTTATGTTCTCATTGTACTGCATTTTATATTGGGATGACCACCTGGGTTCTCTGTGTCAGGATCAAAGAGCACTACTATAGCAGAAAAAAGGAGGATAGTAGAAATGCGTTTTTTAAACACACTTTGAAGTATCCTAACTATAATAAGTTCCTGTTTTTAGTTCTGAAACAGGGAACACTTCATATAAGGGGTGGGAATTTTAAGACATAGAACAAAAAGAAGCACTGTGGCCATGGGCGCTGGAACCATAGGGGGAGGGGAGCCCCCCCACCCACTTTTGCAGATCATCCATACCTCCCAACTGTCTCAAATTACTTCTTGCATAATGACATCAGCTCATCCAGCTTGTCAGAGTTCCAGCTGTGCTTGTGCAAGTGGGAACAGACAGAATTAGAGAAGGATTTACTTTCAGAAGCTGCCTGGGATTTGTACCACAGAGAAGCTATTTTCAGAGAAAGTAAGCTGGTGTCTGTATGAAAATACCCCAGACAGGATACATCTGGTGGCTAGAGATACTCAGGCTCAAACCCTGTACCTTAGGTACATGTAAACTGAGCCTAAAGTCCCGAGCCACCATCACTTGTGAATTTATGCCTCACATTTTTGTTCTGTTCCTCTGGTTGGAGTGGTAAAACAAAACCTTTTATTCTAGCAATTTTCTAAGGTTATAAAATCAGTATTTGAAATGTGTACCTATTTTGGGGCTGTATTCTGCCATTATTGACTTTGTTCTGTATGTTTGTGCTAAGAGGTTGAGAGCTATGGTGAGACGTGAGAACTGAATTCACTAAATGATATGATAGCCATTTAAGTTTGTCTTCCTGTCTTTCAAGATGCTGGTTTAGCTTAGTGGTATGTTTCTCTGACTGTTGTGCTCTGGGTTCAAGACTTGGAAATGAAATGCATGGTGGTAGCACAACATTTTATGCCAGCAACTTTCCAAAATTATACAAGCACTGTTTAAAATGTGCCCCTGGTTTTTGGCCTTTTGCCCCCCCCCCCCCAAATTGAAAATAAGTTCAAGAAGCTGTGCAACATGCCTAAGGCTTACACTACTGTGATTCTGTATTTATATATTGTGTGTAGAAGTAGACTGTTATCATGGAACTGTTCTGAATAGGGCAATTTTGTCATTATTGGTGCATGCATTTTGCTTCATTGCCTACTGGAAAAATGTTCAAACAATACATTTAAAATGCAGTTGTGAGTGGAAGTAGACATTTATAATGGAAATGATCTGAATAGGGCAGTTTTGTCATTATTGATTAATGCATTTTTGTTTCATTGCCTACTGGAAAAATGTTTAAACAATAAATTTAAAATGCACTCTAACTTAAGTCTAACAAGTGTGCTGTATTGTACAAGGAATATAATTTAATAGTCAGGAAGGTGCATCAAAGAACAAATGTATGTTGTTTTGTGTGCAAGGGGCCTCTGATTTGAAAATAGTCGAAAGGTAATCTTTATCCACCACTGGCCAGATGCATTTGGATGTGGTGTGGGTTTCAATGCTGTTTTAATGAATGTGAGTTTGAAGGGCAGAGAAGTTTTAATGCCAAGTCTATTTTCATTGTGAGACAGTATTGCTTTGTTTAGCTGATATCTATTAGTGTTTGTGCATTGTGCTATAAAATGTAAAAAAATAAAATCCAAATAATCATTGTAGAAGTAAAGCAGTATGCACACATTAGTGTTTATGGTAAATGGGGTAAAATAGCCAGGTAATGGGACATTGAAATGGCTGCAGGGGGACTCTGGTGCTATATTTTGGTTCTGTTCTTCAGTTTGTGTTTGAACATTGGTATCCCACAATTCCACTGGAGTGTGTGGGGTTGTGTAATTATGTATGCAAATGTTATGTTAATCAGCATACATATTTGCACCTATTTTTCATGGGTCTTGTCCAAATTTTTGATGTTTCCAGGTTGAGAGATATGAGATTATCTCATTTAAAAAAAAAAAAGCCACAGCTCAAAAGACAGATGCAGCTGAATGATTCAGCTGCATCTATTCTAGCATGTCTTTCCCATCCTGAATCATTACCGGCAGTCGAAAAGAGAAACAGGTAGTAAATTATAGCTATAGGCACCGCAACCACAGGGTGAGGGGGAGGAGGACTCGTGCACGTCGCACACTAATTTAAAAACAAAAGTGTGCGGAAAACACTTCTTGCTGATATAGCTCCCAAGTGTTAGCTCCATGGATAACTGCTTACTTAGGCTCCAGTTCTGGAGTAAGTCAGTGATGTATCATTCTGTTACACTTATGCAATAAGTGGTGGCCGTTTATTTTATGCAGTAGCTCTGAAGTGAAAGTGATGGCCGTTTTGTGTTAGCTCCATTTATTTTATGCAGTAGCTCCGAAGTGATATTTCTGGTTTCGTTTATTTTATGCAGTAGCGCTGAAGTGATAGTGATGGCCGTTTAGTACTAGTTCCATTTATTTTATGCAGCAGCTCTAAGGTGGTATTCCTGGCTGCGTTTATTTTATGCAGTAGCTCTGAAGTGATAGTGATGGCCATTTAGTGCTAGTTCCATTTACTTTATGCAGTAGCTCCGAAGTGATATTTCTGGCTCTGTTTATTTTATGCAGTAGCTCTGAAGTGGTAGTGATGGCCGTTTTGTGCTAGTTCCATTTATTTTATGCAGTAGCTCTGAAGTGGTATTTCTGGCTCCGTTTATTTTATGCAGTAGCTCCAAAGTGATAGTGATGACCATTTAGTACTAGTTCCATTTATTTTTTGCAGTAGCTAGATAGCTCACTTTGCCATTAGCCTAAATCTTTCTTTATCCCACTATGCTCTGTAAAGTGGCTGGAATTTCCCTCAATACCTTAATCAAACCAGTCAGAAAATAGTACACAGATTGCTACAGATTTGATTTTAGCAATGTTAGTATATGCATTGCATTTTTAATTCTGTATTTCAGATATACAGAATAGAAAACATAGGAAGTAACAGTACATGAGTTTACTGTATGAGGAATCGCTGGCTGTTCCCATGGTAGTGTGAGAACAGTGTGAAAGATGGTGAAATATTTGAGGCATTGCTTAGAATGATATTTACAAATTGTCATCAAGATTTCGAAACATTTACAGTCAGCTATTTTGGCATTAGAATGGGCTTTGACATTGGGTACAACTTGAGATTGCATAGTATTCCAAGATGTTGATGACTGTTTCTATAGGTCATTTGCACATAATTACAAGTGTAATGCTTTGACCAAGGATGTATTCAAGTTGTTTAATATCTGAAATAGTTTATGTGCTAGAGTTTGTAGGTACAATGCTATTGGATTTATATCAAAAAGGGCCGTAGCTCCAAAGTGATAGTCGTTTAGTGCTAGTTCCATTTATTTTATGCAGTAGCTCCAAAGCGATATTTCTTGTGTGTAGCTCCAAAGTGATATTTCGTGTGTGTGTTTAATTGGGCTCAAACCCTGTATCTTAGGTAGAGGGCCCTGCATTTTCTACCCACACCACCACATGTGATTCAGGGAGTTTGGCTCATACTTTTGGTCTGTTCCTCAAGATTTGTGGATTTCTGGCAAATCATAATGAAAGCCCTTTAAGTTTCAATCTTACCATCTTTTTATTTGGTAACACACTAACACAAAACACTATTTTAGCAGCTTTCTAAGATTATACAAGCAATATTTAAAATGTGTCCCTGGTTTTAGCCCTTTGCCCTCCCCCCAAAATAAATTTTGGCTTTTTCCTGATTTTTCTGCTGTGAAATTGAGAGATTTAGCTGTGTCAAGTGGATGGTGCAGTGGTAGGGTTATTGCCTCATAGCAAGAGGTTATGTGGTTTGATTCTTGGCTGGGGTGCCTTCTGTATGTTCTCTCTGTATTTGGGTGGGTTCCCTCTGGGTACTCTGGTTTCCGCCCATGTTACAAAGACTTGCATCTGGAACATTTCTCCCTGGGCTGCTGCTGAAAATTGGCTTTCTTCCAAGTCTTACTTTCCTGGTAAAAAAATGTTAAATAAATAAACATTTTTTACAAGGAGCTGAGAGCTTCAGGGGAAGAGAAGTTTAGCACTGAGTATTCCAAGACTGGTTGCATTGTTAGCACAACTGGTAGTAGCTTATTTTTGATGCAGAAGGCTGTGGATTCTACTCCCACAGTATGCAGATCGCTGATACTGTACTATGTTGTATTTTAAACGGAGTGGATGATACAGTCTTGTGAATGTCCTCCTTTGGAGGAGCTACCTAGTAACTATGAACCTGTTATCAGTTTGCCAGCCATTCCCTGTTGCAATATTATTAAATTATCATTTTTAATATAACATAGGCAATTTATTTTTCAAGGGCAACAGCCAATTTATTTTTAGATGAAACAATGAAATATAGAGTTGTTTCCTAGCAGCAACCTCTTCATTACTTAGAGATCTTTTAAATGTGGTATTATTTAGATGACTTACTTCTGCAGACATTTTGCATACTTACAGATATTGGGGGATTATGGGAAGTTTGAGTTGCCTTTTATGATTGAAATTTTCTAAAATGGGTAGTTTTGTTTTGTCATTATTGGTTCATACATTTTGTTGCATTGCTTACTGGAAGACTCTTCAAAACTACAGATTTAAAACACATTCTAACAACTGGTGCTGTATTATACAAGGAATATAATTGAATACAATCAGGAAGGTGAATCAAGGAATGCATACATGTATGCATGGCCCTAAAAATGTGTTTGAAAACAGCCCAGAGAAAAGTGTGAAAGGCTCAAAATCATGGGCAGATTTTAAGCTTTTCTCCTGTTACCAAAGCAATGGATGAAGGTAAAACAGTTCACATCAAATTACCTTGACCTTGCCATGCCTTTTGACACAATCACCTACTCAGGTGTAATACAAAAGATGAATAATGTAGGCCAAATGCTTACATCATCAGCTGCATTGCCAACTTGGCTCACAGGTTGCATGAGATCAAAACAGGGGAAGAGACCAGTCACCAATGGAGTCTCCCAGGATTCGGTGCTGAGACTTTTTCTGTTTGGCATATACATCTCAAAAGTAAAAGGAAATACCAAAGAGCTTTGGCCAGCTAAGTTTGAGATGACTGCAAGCTAGGAGAAGTTATTGAATCCCCAAATGACTTAACCATCATGCAGGAAGGTGTCAAAATCATGACGATGCCCTCTGAGAACTGATCCAGTTGTGTGGCATTTGGGAACTTGTGTGTACAGTGACCTGACATTTGACCAACGTGTGCCCAGAGTCATAAGAACGCCTTTCTATATTGCACAGCTTATAAACAAATTGATGTTGACTAGATCTAGAGATGTTGTTGTCCCTGTTTACAAAGCTCTCATTATGTCAATCATTTTGTATAATGCCCACTTTGGCATGTATCTGTCCAGCCCCATGCAACAATTGTAATACCTTCAGAGATACCTTACTAAAAGGATACAAGTCCTAAACAATAGATCTTGCATGGACCTCCTCAAAGATTTATTACTATACTCAGTATCCTACAGAGTGCTTAGAGGTGACATATCTGGCATACAAAGCATCCTCCGACATAATACAGATGGACCTACTGAACATCAGCAAGTCAAATGGCATCAGAAATACTCAGTCCAAGTATCTAAACTCAATGTTGTGGAGAGATGGATATATATCACAGAGGCTACCACTGTTCTGGAACAGACTATTCATAAAAATAAAGCAAAGCTCATCCATCCATATTCAAATGCAACTTGGATCTAAGGATGGGTAATAGAAAATGTACTCTAGGATTTCTCCTCATGCCAGTAATGGTTAGAAGCAGTTCTTAAATGCTGCATCCCTTACATGGCCCCCTCAAATTATCTATGGTATGATCACAGTTGTTCTCACTAGGGCAAATATAGAATTATCAGCCATGGAGATAGCTAAGGCAAATCAGAAAATGTTAATTCAAGCACCAAAAGGGAATGGGCTATGCTTAAAACGTCCTCCAAGTGAACCTATGTTGCGGTAGCAAATAGTTATAAAAAATTACACTTTTGAATTCACTAAGTGTCCCTGTCACCCTCCACCCCCCAGTCTTTAACAGCTTCTGGCACCTATGACTATAGCAGATTGCTTTAGACTCTGACAAAGCACCGGGGTTGAATGACGTAGTCAACATCGTGTTTTTTAAATAACCGCAGGGTTTACTTGAAGAAATAGTTTTTAACAGAAGTGTATGTCTTTAATAGTTGAGTTTGTGATGTCACTTAATTGTGGGATGAAGAAGTACTTTCTATTGGCTTACAGATATTTTTAAACTGAAAGTTTTTTAATGTTGAATGTATTGTTTTCTTATGAAGTCTAATGATGTAAGTGGAAAATAAATTGTCTATGCTAACATTTGTGCCTGTTGTTCTCAGTCTAAGTTCCAGTTCTTGTGGCTACATGAGTATATGAAATAACTTATTGCAATAAAATGCCATGTAGCTTTTTCATGAGATATGTCTTGCAAAACAGCTGAGAAATTCAGAGGAACAACATTAAGGAGAGTGTTGGTGATCCACAAGGATGCAGAGATCTATAAGTGCAAAAACTGAGCAGGCAATGAGGAGTGGCAGCGCCTACATAATAATTTTATTCCTTCTTCTTTCTTTTCACAAACAATTAATCAGCAACTCAGGCAAAGGCTGCCTTTACTTTGATAAGCTCTAAATTCAGATAAAAATGGATTCAGAAAATTAAGCCTCCCCAAGAAAAGGATTTGCCCTGTATGCTTAATAGCCTGCTCGATAACCTTTCCTATGAAAGAAAAATTTAAGATCGAGCAAACATTTTACAGTCTCTTTAAAAGATGCATAACTGATTTCTTTAGGACCAGGATAATTAGCAAATTATTCAATAAGAAACCAATACTACAGCCATCAGAGATAGCTGTACCACCCAGAAAATGACTGGACTGAAGATAGCCAGTCAAGATGAAAACAACCTGGGTGGACCAAGATCTGGTATACATGTTCCAGTGTACATGTATTGGACCAAGCCCACAAGATAGTTTACATGTTGAAACCTGAACTATTGTCAGTCAGAAGGCATAAATACCATCTCCCTACTTGTCAGAATGGACAATTCTTGAAGATGTTCATACCTAATCTGGTCTCTCTTATCTACAAAACATGGAGAAGTAAACTCACACTTAGAGATAAACAAGAGTTTTCTAGTTGATAATACAAAGTGAACTGCATTACCTGTCCACAGTAAAGAAACTTCTAATGGGTGATTTGGTGCAGCAGAACTCCGTGGACAAGAATATTACCTTCTTATGGGTGATGTCCTACTGGTAGAAGGAATAATGTTCATCCAGTTTGGCAATGTTCTCATGAAGATGTTATAGTCTCCTTTGAAATTCAGTCTTTGTCTCGTCATCAAGGTGGTGGAGAGCTTATGATGAGCTTATAATGACTCATTTCCTACAGAAGGCAAAGGACACTATTGTTATCAAGCAAGTTAAGATAGAGCCCAGTGACAACCTTGTTTTAGGCCATTACGGCATACTGTTGACCATGAGCTCTAGGTTATAAAAGAAGATGCTCATGCATTAAATTCAGGTAACTGCTTATAAAATATAAATTCCTGCACTTTACAGGCTCAGGTTTACATAATCTAACTTACAGGTGACCTTGAGGTTGTAGTGGGTCAGGTGGTATATCAACCATGATTCTGGCTGTACCACCAAGTGTGAAACACACCACACTGGCACATAAAGTCCATTGTCACTTGAATGACACAAATCATTCATCAGTGACAAATAAATCACTCAGAACTAGCCCGTTTGGTTATAATGAGGAAGTCTGCAAACTATTGCGTGAGTATCTCTGAACTAACAGGTAGATGGTGAAAAAGAATTAATCTACAGCATTTTTCTACATTCATTCCATAATAAAAGGAGTTGGTATACTCAATAGTAACCAAAGCAACATTGTGTGGGTATGTTCCCCAAAAAGTTACTCCCAAGAACTATCCATTTTTGGTATTAAATAAGAGAAACCCTTGAAAGAATTGCCCCCATTAAATGGGGACTGATGTCACTATCCCACCAGATCTCCATAATTAATAAGGGGTCATTGGCATGTAGCAAATCTGAAAAAATCCTTGGTATTGTTGTGGATCAATCCTACATCCATGTGTAGAATCCTGTAAGGAGAAGGAAAGTAGAATCCTACCTATTAGCCTAAGGTGGTAGATAGGCTTTCTCTGCATCATGTGAGTAAGGGACGATGCTCATTAATTGATAACTGGCCACAGATGTGAAGTAGGAAACTAACAAAAATCAGTCTAGATTGCATAGTGGGTCCAGTTATAAGGATATGGGATATGGTGACACATGGAGATCCACCTATGTCTGCCTTCAACCAGTATCTTTTCTAGTTTCCTGGCTTCCTATATTGCAAAAGGTGCAGCAGAGACCTAAACATGAAAAAATTGCGGAAGACCAACAAAAACAACTTATTAAATACTAGGCCAATAGGAATTAGACACGTTAAAACTTATGCTTAGAAAATTAAACAGTCATTAGTGTTTGGATATTTCCATACTCATTTAAGTTTAAACAGACAACACATCATGGTAAAGAATATCACAAAATAAAAGCAATAACATTATCTAAGACGTCAACTAAAAAGGGCAAAACAGATAAAAGATTTCAGATATTGAAATATGAAAATACACAGGAGAACATGAAAAAAATAGAATGTTAGAACAGTTAAGACATGCAGAGAAAGCTATAATAATGAGTATGCATAAAGAAAAAAACATCAAACCTAGTTAAAACATAAAGTGCAGGATAGAAATACTTGAGTCCACCTTTATTAGATCTACAAACCAGGAATGCTGCTAAAACCTTGAACTTGTAATTGTGATTGTGATTCATAAATATGATATACAGTGTGCAGTACTGATGCATGGAGAACAGGCCACAGATAGCTGTGATGATCCATTTAGACCATAAATACACAGAGATGGAATGCATATGTAATTGCATGTCAAGAAGGACAGTAGTGTACTGCACACATGGAAATAGTGTGGGAAAGCTTAATGCTTTTCTGTGTATAAACAAAAATCAGTAATATTATATACTTCTGCTTTTTGTCATAGTTTATCAATGCATGCATGGACACAGAATAGACATACATGCTTTGTGATGAAAGACATGTTTTGAAGTTAATGGTGGTGGATGCATGGACACAGAATAGATATACATGCTTTGTGATGAAAGACATGTTTTGAAGTTAATGGTGGTGGATGCATGGACACAGAATAGACACACATGCTTTGTGATGAAAGACATGTTTTGAAGTTAATGGTGGTGGATGCATGGACACAGAATAGACACACATGCTTTGTGATGAAAGACATGTTTTGAAGTTAATGGTGGTGGATGCATGGACACAGAATAGACACACATGCTTTGTGATGAAAGACATGTTTTGAAGTTAATGGTGGTGGATGCATGGGCACAGAATAGACACATGCTTTGTGATGAAAGACATGTTTTGAAGTTAATGGTGGTGGATGTAAGGGCACAGAATAGACACACATGCTTTGTGATGAAAGACATGTTTTGAAGTTAATGGTGGTGGATGCATGGGCACAGAACAGACACACATGCTTTGTGATGAAAGACATGTTTTGAAGTTAATGGTGGGGCACAGCAGGGATCAGCACCACCCTATGCTCTGACAGTGAAACATCATCTCTGACACCTGTCCATTACAGCTGTATCTAGTACATCATAACTGATGACGCTGTCAGTAGGGTAGATATCCAGGCTGGACATCTGGTTCCAGCTTACTTTACTCAAGTCTATTGTACTGACAATGAAATGCAATTGGGGTTGTAGGGAGATGTGGCAAGTGAGATGTACACCAACTGCAATATCTGTGAACTGTACATCTCAACTTGTATACCTGCTCTGAATTATCATCATCTTGTTTATGGCTGACCATGAAGGGCTAAAGCAGGCTACAATAACAATACATCCTTGAATGCAATAACCCCCATGCAGAGACTGTTGCAGCAACATGAGACACTGTTTGTGCCAGTCAGCATGGCTTCACAGAGTTATGGGAAGCCTGACAATGGGCATGGTTGCTATCATGTCACAGAGCAAGCCACATTTCAGTGAAAGACTGTTTTGTGAAGTTTTGCAAGTTCAAATATAAAATCTAAAACCTTTGAAGTACAGGGCTAGCCCACCCCTCACCTCCCCACATATCCCCCCAAGCATTGTCATGACTTTACATAACCTCTTCTTAGGTTGCAATAAACTTCCTTTTGTTAACTTGGAATGTAATTAGTTTGGTTTAAGATGTTTGGGAGGCCTTACCATCAATGTATATGGACAGTGCTACTAAGACAGTTTTAAAATCCTTGCCACTGAATGGAAATAGCCTGAGAAATCCTTCTATAAGTTTTTACAACTCCTCTGTATGATCAGAAGATCCACGTTTATAGCTCATATTCCGTATGACTCACACCCCTACAAGCTTTAATATTTGATTCTCTCCCTATTAGCCCATGGTAAGCGTTAGATATAAAGCCTCCTACCTATATCAATTGCTTATTTTACACCAGAGAGAATACGCACTCTCTTCAATCTATTCCTGGTCATTTAGTACTGGTAACTCTGATTATTAAAATAGTTCCTTTATGTCTTTGAGAAGACTGTCTTATTATTTCACATTGGATATTGGGCCCCAGCCTCAAGTGTACTTAATGGCTTTGAAGAAGACATACCTTGCTTGGGGCATGGGATACCTAACCCTACTATTGCCTACAAATTCTGGGAATGCCCACCAAATACTCATCCTATGGGTTAATGTCCACTTACGGGTAACAAGTATTTTCAACCTCAATGTTCTCTGCACTCAAGTCAGGATTCTAGGCAGAATTGTTGGAATCACCCTGTACTAACAGACTCTTTTTTTACAGTCTTGGATTCTGTAACTATCAGATGTTAGCACATATATTCACCCTGACTGGAAATCTCCATGCCATCTCTCATTAGAAAAATTTTCCTGGCCATTGATTTTCAAAGCCAGTCTCTGATCTTTCTTACCCCCCCCCCACCCATGATGACACTCCTTCATCCCATAATAATCACAATATTAGCTTACTGTGGGTTAAATTCATCAATAGACTATATGAACACCTTCCTTAAATAGTCCTTATGGTCCTCATTGGGATAATCATGTCACTCCTTCCCTTCTCATAACAAATGCTGTCACATCTCTTGTTTAATATTATCAAATGTCCTTGTATATAGTTCACTTTATGAATTAGAATTTGTTAGAATTTGTTCAATATATTTACTGGTATTTTGTGATGTTGTCCATGTAGTCTATGGTTGTATCTTTGTTAATCCTAATGTTTTAATAAAGTTCTTCTTATGCAAAAATAAATAAATAAATAAAGACAAAGTGTGATTTTCTGGCAAATCATTGAGGACTGAAGTCCCTATCCATCAAAAATGCATGTCAGTGTAAAACCTGTTATTCGGTCAATTAAGTTTACAAGAAAAATGTTTAAAATCTGTTCCTCATTTTTGCCCCCCCTAATTATTGTTAGCTTTGCCCAGAATTCTTGTGTGATGAAGTTGAGTGGTATGTCTGTAAATCATAGAGTTTCAGACTTTATGTTGGCTACCACTACATGTAGAGGATGATGGGAGTATTTTTTAATAGATGGCAAAGTCATATGCATATGTTTACCAATCAAACAACTGTACCTCCTGGCTGGCTTTTTGCTTCAGTAGCCAGTGGCTGAGCATCTAAGTTGTACAGATGAAATATGGTCAGTGTACAAATGATGAAAGGAGCAGCATGTTTGGTTTAACCTTTTGATGATGCCCACTGAGAGTGGGAAGTGATAAAAGTTGTATCAGACTCAGAGAAGGGACATATAAGCCCTCAAACAAGTGGGCTAAAAGGCTGGTTGTCTGTTTTGTTTAGGTCCAAATATATTAATTAATGCATAAACCTCCAAACTGGTACTTAGAAATAGCCAAAAAATGCTCATAATTTTGACAGCTTTTACTTTTTTTTAAGGAAAGTAGCTACCATCCTGACAGTAAGCTGCTTTCTCAGGGACTGTTGCTAGCTAATATTTGTGGAATAACTCACCATGTGATAGAAATTCACATGATGTCAGAATTTTCAAAGCACAAGAAACAAAGGATTAGTCCAGAAAAAAAATCACTTTAGCTATCATATCTAGGAGATGCTCCCTCCGATACCCTCCCTGTGGGAGGAATAAAAACCCCTTATTGAAGCTGCAAATAGTTTATTCATTTAAGAAGGTAGTTGGACCAGGGAGGGTATCAGAGAGAGAAAGTTTCCTAGATCTGATAGCTAAAGTGATTTTGTCTGCACTAATTCTTTGTACTCTTTCTTGTTAGCCCTGTCACCCTCTGGGTCAATGGTGGATGCAAGCCTTCTGGATTATCAATGAATTATCAAAGCCAAAGTATGCTTAACAGTTTAACAGGGCACATCTGTCTTCTTAATAACAAAAAATAGACAATCAAAATGCTCTGAGTCCCCCAGTAGTCAGTGTTTGATATTTATATATATATATACATATATATATATATATATATATATATATATATATATATATATAGATATATATATATATATTTTTTTTTTCTAAGTTGTATCTAAAGGTATAGATAGCTAAAAAGTAAGATGGCCGAGGTCATTTTATACTAGATATTAACATGAAATAGGACAAATAAAGAAATCACATTACAAAAGAAAAGTCTTAAGTGCCATTTTATGGTTAATGGATATTTGTCAATGGTAAGAAAACCACTCTTATTGTCCATTAACCTGGAAGCTTTTCTACAGGTATTAGATAGCTAGGATTCATAAGTGAAGTTACGGATCATTGGTAATAGCTACTTCTGTACATTTCTGTTTTATAAAAATTGGTGATTGCATTTTTAACCTTAACATTTTTCTGTGGTCTGCATGCATTGTTTTAATTCAGTTTGTCTGTCACTCCAGCCTGCATTATTAGGTGTTAAAATATTCTATCTACTAAGATAAATAAAATCATTATGGCAGTACTTGTTACTGATTATATTTCTGTACAAGAGAAAGGAATTGATTATAATGTTTACTAGTCTGAGTGAATAAGTATGTATCTTAGAAAATTATTCATCTAGTAAATTCTAAAGTCATTAGATCTGCATTGATATGAATGGAGGGAAGAATGCCTTTATTTGCTGAATGGTTTAAGCAGCAAATCCACTGGGAACATCTAGATTTAGTTGTTTTTGATTCTACAAAAATCAAATAAATGAAGCAGACATATTCATCCACACATTCATACTATTACTGCTGCTTGTCTAACTAGAGATAATGGCCATGGAGTCTAAATATGGCAGCTACTGCTGTGTGTTGTTTCTGGCAAAGCAAATCTTAAAATAACTCCTAGCAAATATTAACAAATGTTTAAATGTATGTACCAATCCAGAATTAGTTGAGAATACTTTATTGAATAGGTACTTTCATTTACCAGACTTCACCTGGACTTAACAGACTAAATTTTCACTCACAACTCTCAACTTCAATCACATGACTAACATATACTAATGAAGTGCCTTTTTTAAGATTCAAAATATCAATAAGAAATCGAAATAGTTAAAATAAATTTAAAACTCAAAAGTGGTCAATATATGTATGAATATGGGTACAAAACTGTTATAAAATTGCCACAAAACATCACCCCTTCAGCCAAAGACATAGACAATACCCCACTGCAAAAATAAGAATGTTGCTAGAGATCTTAATAGGTTCAAAGGTGTTTACTAGCCGAATGACCACAAGGGCCTTATTAAGCTTAGCCATTAGCCATGCATCCCAAATCTCTGACAAGTTCTGATACCCTTAATAAGTGTAAGCAGGGGTTTGGGAGATGAAATATTTACAAGCTAGGTCCTGAGAGATGAACCCTTTACTGATTGCCTGTGTCCATTAGAGACATGGGTGCCAAACCATGGATGGATTTCGTGTCCCTCATCCAATTGTCCAAGTTGCACTTGAATTGGGTTAGGGAGGAACTCTGCTTAGTATCTTAGTATTTGGGTCAATACTTTCCTCTCATTTCATAATAATGTAACAACAATAGTCAGGAATTCCTTTTACTTAGTGCAGCTAATCTCTAAGGGGATATCTTCCAGATCCAAAGTGGTCATTGTCTCATTATATTCAGCATTAATTAGGCCAATAATTAAATACAAAGCCCCCTTATGTCTTCACTACACATATCTGAAAAATAGAAAGGCCGCAGTTGTTCCTAACTAAGTTGATCCCTGGCTTAAAATCAGAAACTACTAGAAAAGACTGGAAGCACGGTCTTTTATTCAGTATCTTACAGACTGCTGATATACTGGCATCTGAGATAATAGGTGCCCAGTGGACCTGGATCTTTTGTAGCTCCACAACTCAAGTAGTCTTACAAACAAGGGAACTAAATCTTCACCAGCAGATAAATAAAACAAGGCAGAGAGATATGTTCATTAAACAGCACCTTATGCACAACTGAAATATACTCTCATTGTAACTTAAATTGATTTTACATTTAACTCTTACCTATTCCTTTCACTGTGCCTATACTCTGTTATCAATCCCTGATAGGAAAGACAGTCTCCATCCCACAGTCCAAACTTCTGCTTGGTCTCATCCCAATCAGTGACTTTTCCCTCCATCATTATTCGCTTCCAGTACCTTGGTTTCTTTGATAATTTTGCCCAATAATTTCCATTTCCATCTTACTTATTTTCTATGCCCATATTTGTAGTCATCCTTATTGGTAAAATCTCCTTTCTCCATTCCCATGTTGGTTTAGTTCTCAAAATACTTTCTGCCACTTTGTAAATATAATTTACGCTGGGATTCAATAAACTCCATATAGGCTTCCTGCGAAGCCTATATGGAGTTTATGTGTTTGCGAGGTGAGCAACATTGCTAATTACATATTCATGTGCACACCTCATTTAAATGTAAATGAGCATGGTTTTGTGGCTAGCAACAGTGTTGACAGCCAGGAAACTATGTAAAGCAACATGGATAGCAGCATACATATAGACCTGTTTAACTATGGGCAAACTAGGTCTGCTGGATTGCCCGTACTGCCACAATGATTACCAGGGTTAATAATATAGCAATGTATATGTTCCAAATACATTGCAGGACAGTGTATACAGTGCAGTGTATTCTGATATACCATTTCAAGCACTCTGAAAAAGTTGGGAAAATGATCTGAAATGGTACATGGACTGCCATTTAAAATAAACAGTCAGAGGGAGTGTGTGTGTGTACTGAATAGACACACAGATGAATTGTAGGAATGAATAAAGGGAAAGAGGAGAGGTGAAACATTGTATTGTACAGCAGATGAGAGCATGTAAATGGAATAGAGTTGTAGCAGGAATACTAATCACATATCGATGTGGTACAGTATGGACTCCACACTGAAAATGTACATTGTGTGACTGTCAGACAAGTCGACATAACAATGCAGAAAATGTCTTTGTGATATAAGCATCCTGACACAAACTCAATCAGGGATGTTATATACAATCAGAGCTGGATGCATATTATGAAGCTGTGCATAGGGATTTCCCTGAATATAATTGTAATGTCAGCAGAGGTCTCTAACAAGTGGGACACAGTTACAAGCTAATGGACAACTGGCAAACAGAAGCATGCACAATTATTGACAATATCAGAATAATGCCACCAGTAATCCCATGTCTCTGACATAATATATGTTATCCCGAGCGATCATATATGGTTCCACATGAACACACTTGTACAACTGTCATGACATTTCAACAATCTATGAGGGTAATGAAGTACACTCTCCTAACACTGTAACATCTGAACATGTTAGGAGGGATACTGCTATACCTGTATATGACATTATGATAAAAACAGGTTAGTTGACTGGTGTGCATGGCTTATATATGGCAAAATCCACACTGTCATGAATGTAACCCATGCCATCAGTGTGGTAAAACAGCTATGTATGCACTGTGTGCATCACTGGAGCAGGTATTACATATGCATCTGGTATAATACCTTGATGGGGGTTCTGCAACATCAGACAGTAATATTTATGCAACAAAAGAATACCTAGGTATGTCCAATAAGATGTGTGGGAGCTCACTGTAGCAAAGTTGAAATTACACATCACTGGAATATGTGTAGGATGGTACATGAAGAAGGGAGCATTGTACTCAGTTGTTGGTGTGATGAAGGATGTAATCTATGATGGTATTATGGCCTTTGAGGTGGATGTCCTGCATATATTCAGTAGTTGTGTTACATACAAGGGAGTAGTCACCACTGTGGCCACATGTTGGTGGACATTCCACATTCCATCTACCCCAGGACACAGGTCACATGCCACTTGGTCTGCTTATAGGGTTGTGATTGTCTGTATTATGACTGGGGTTGTGCATTTGTTTTCATAACATAACAAATCCCCCCATGTTTTTGTTTCATCTCATGTGTTCCCATGGCTGTGGCAGCAATCCTTGGTGTGTGTTGATACTATCTGTATTATACTAATATCCCAGTTGGACTCAATGATTGCCCACAATCTGTAGTCCTGCAGACAACTGTTTGGACACAGGATGTGTATGTCATTCTTGACATCTGTGACTTACATAATGGTAGGAAAGGGGCTTGTAAAATGCCTGTAGTACAAACCTGATCACTGGACTCAAGATATAGGTCACTTCACACATTTCAACATATTTAGATGCCACATGTGTGAAGCAGTGGTCTACCCACTTGGTAATATAGGTGTTTATGGACACTTCTGACAGTGTTGAGTGAATTCCTCAGTGTGGATTTGTGTCAAATGCCTTGGTCTGGTCAAGTTTCACAGGATGAT